>NC_090647.1:392714214-392934406 GCF_040937935.1 Hyperolius riggenbachi | reverse complement strand
AGAACACCGTGCAGGAAAACAGTCAAATCCGAGAACTTACATCAGGCAGATCAAACAGTTGGAATACCTCCAGAGGTTCCCTACATTGAAGGCACTTCCTCATTCCTCCAAGACATGTAATACATATCTTATGATTATTTAGGTCATCGTGCCTCAATTGTTAGGCAGCGGTGTCGGCTGATCCCAAGCTCTGCCGGCCAATTACCGCTCTGCCTCCATATTGGTACACTCCCCCTGTCTTCACTGCCTATCCACAAGCTCCCCACATCTACCAGTAAGGCAGCCTATCCGGAGAACACCGACAGCGTCCGCTCATGTGGCTGCCCGAACTGCAGCCAATCAGTGTGACGCCTATAGTCCGCATGAACTTCCGCGTGTACGGGTAAACAAACTCCGCATATGCGCATGAAGAAGTAGTCCAATCAGAGCGGCGCTTCTCCAATATAGCAGTTTTTTTGGACAAAATTCTTAATCCCATAGTACTTACTCTGGACTCTTACCTAAGGGACACACAACAATTTTTGGAGTCTATCTCCAACATACAAGATCTTGATGAGGATGTTTTATTAGTAACCATGGATGTAAACAGCTTATATACCTCTATACCCCATGAAGCGGGTCTAGAGGCTATTGAGCATTACCTACTAATTAGCACTGATTTTGACAAGGAACAGAGATCATTTTTGATAGCATTATTAGATCTCGTGCTGAAAAATAATTACTTCCTGTTTGGGGACTCATTTTATGTACAGCAGAGGGGTACGGCGATGGGCTCGAACATGGCCCCGTCCTATGCTAATTTATTTATGGGTTTGTATGAAGATGCATTTGTTTACTCTAATTTTCTTTTTTCTAAGCACGCCTTGTTCTGGCGACGTTATATTGATGATATTTTTTGTTTGTGGGCGGGGCCACGTTCGACCCTGGAGGCCTTTAGGGACCAACTGCATGTACTTTGTCCAGCAATTAAGTTAACTATTGAGAGTAGTCAGGACAGGGTTAGTTTTTTAGACACTTGGGTAATTAAACGGGAAGATCATTTGATTACGGATCTCTATACAAAACCAACTGATAGAAACTAAGTTCTCCATTTTGCCAGTTTCCATGTATCCCATATAAAATTGAATATTCCCAAGGGACAATATAAAAGGATTGAAAGGATTGTTAACGATCCTATTACAAAAACACTTCGTTTGGAGGAGATGAAGTATAAATTTCTGGCCAGGGGTTATCCGATTGTGTGTTTAGAAGGAAATACTAAGATGCGAACTGGCAAAAATTGGAGGACTGGGCAGATTGGGCGAAGGGGTGCCAGTGTAGGTTACAATGATAGGGTGACTTGTATTACCACTTATAATGTCCTTTCTGATGAAATAGCAAAAATTATTAACAAACTTTGGCCCATGTTGAGAGAGGGATTACCTTATGTTTGGGAATTTCATAACTATCCCCTCATGTCTTACAGACGTGCACCTTCTTTACGGGACATATTGGTAAGAGGAGATATAGATCCAGAGAAAAAACAGAGATTGGTGAGAAATGGGACTTTCCCATGTTTAGGTTGTCACCTCTGCAGTTTTATCTGCAGGGGTGACACCTTTACCCATCCCAGCAGGGGCACAAAATTTAAAATACAGGGTTTGTTTACCTGTGAATCTAGATATATAGTTTATATGTTGAAGTACCCAGGCTCTGCGAGACAGATTGGCATCTCACAAATAAGGCCCCGTTCACACTTGCGGTTTTGCAAAAACCGCACCGGATGTCCGGACCGCACCGGAGCCGGATCGGACCTGAACCGTACGGTTCCTGTCCGGATCCGGTCCGGATCCGGTCCGGTTGCATACGGTTTCCGTGCGGTATGAACACGGTTGCGGTCCGGATCCGGATTCTTAAAGAGATAACAACCTGTATAAATACCTGGGGTTCTGGGAGGTCAGCAGAAGCTCTGGGGTCATTGTTGGAGACAGCTGGACGTGTGGAGACCATCCTTGGATACAGAGACAGCAGTTGGGACCATGGATCCAGTCATTTTTTACGCTTATTACCTGGGAATTCTCTCCTTCCTGTTGTTTACCTACTACTATGTGGGGAGAAGGCGTGCTCCTCGCAGGAGATGGTGGGTGCACCCTCTACTAGCCAGGAGGCAGAGGAAGGGAGAGTTCCAGGCCCTCTACCGGGACCTCAGACGACACCCACAGAAGTTCTACAGCTACACTCGGATGTCTATTCCCCTGTAAGTATATAGGCCTAAATACACCAACCCCCACCATTCCTAAACACCCCACCCTCACCCCCACAACACCTCATCCCTGTATACCTAGCTAAACACACCACCCTGACCCCCACACCCCTGTATACCTAGCTATACACTACACCCCCACCCTCCACAACACTCCCAAACCTCTGTAAACACACCTCCCCCATCCTCCACCCAACACCTTGTCCCACAACATACTTTACAGCTTCTTCCTTTACATCTCCTGACAGGTTTGATACCCTTTTGGAGATGGTGAAGGATGACCTTAGGAAGAAGGATACCACGTTCAGGAGAGCAGTCACACCACAAGAACAACTACTCATCACACTGAGGTATGTAAAAACAAATTTTTTTATTGCAAAAACAACCACTTTCCAACATGGAAACATTCTTCCAACATGGAAGACAAAAAAATAACATATCTATGGTATAGCCCGGCCAGTTTTAAGGAACACCAACCACCAACTTTGTGCTGGAAGAGTTGCAGGGCATAGCTGCCCAAGTGTCTTTCGGGGACACCAGGCCCTAATAAATTGAAGTGCTTCAAAAACCTAACCACTGGCACATGACCCTCTGAGCCATGGGTGAAGGACACAGGTCAGTGAAAAGGCTAGGCCTCTCACCGACCAGTCAAGGTGTCCTTCATCCATGGTTCAAAGGGTCTTGTGCAAGTGGTTAGGAACAAGAACAAAGTGAGGAGCAAGAGGAACCGATGGCAGAGGAGCAGGACTACAGGTGCAGTGCAACAGGCACAAGGTTGTGACCCAGGCAGTGTCTTTCGGGGACACCAGGCCCTAAAATTGAAGTGCTTTAAAAACCTAACCACTGGCACAGGACCCTCTGAGCCATGGGTGAAGGACACAGGTCAGTGAAAAGGCTAGGCCTCTCACCGACCAGTCAAGGTGTCCTTCATCCATGGTTCAAAGGGTCTTGTGCAAGTGGTTAGGAACAAGAACAAAGTGAGGAGCAAGAGGAACCGATGGCAGAGGAGCATGACTACAGGTGCAGTGCAACAGGCACAAGGTTGTGACCCAGGTAGTGTCTTTCGGGGACACCAGGCCCTAAAATTGAAGTGCTTTAAAAACCTAACCACTGGCACAGGACCCTCTGAGCCATGGGTGAAGGACACAGGTCAGTGAAAAGGCTAGGCCTCTCACCGACCAGTCAAGGTGTCCTTCATCCATGGTTCAAAGGGTCTTGTGCAAGTGGTTAGGAACAAGAACAAAGTGAGGAGCAAGAGGAACCGATGGCAGAGGAGCAGGACTACAGGTGCAGTGCAACAGGCACAAGGTTGTGACCCAGGCAGTGTCTTTCGGGGACACCAGGCCCTAAAATTGAAGTGCTTTAAAAACCTAACCACTGGCACAGGACCCTCTGAGCCATGGGTGAAGGACACAGGTCAGTGAAAAGGCTAGGCCTCTCACCGACCAGTCAAGGTGTCCTTCATCCATGGTTCAAAGGGTCTTGTGCAAGTGGTTAGGAACAAGAACAAAGTGAGGAGCAAGAGGAACCGATGGCAGAGGAGCAGGACTACAGGTGCAGTGCAACAGGCACAAGGTTGTGACCCAGGTAGTGTCTTTCGGGGACACCAGGCCCTAAAATTGAAGTGCTTTAAAAACCTAACCACTGGCACAGGACCCTCTGAGCCATGGGTGAAGGACACAGGTCAGTGAAAAGGCTAGGCCTCTCACCGACCAGTCAAGGTGTCCTTCATCCATGGTTCAAAGGGTCTTGTGCAAGTGGTTAGGAACAAGAACAAAGTGAGGAGCAAGAGGAACCGATGGCAGAGGAGCAGGACTACAGGTGCAGTGCAACAGGCACAAGGTTGTGACCCAGGCAGTGTCTTTCGGGGACACCAGGCCCTAAAATTGAAGTGCTTTAAAAACCTAACCACTGGCACAGGACCCTCTGAGCCATGGGTGAAGGACACAGGTCAGTGAAAAGGCTAGGCCTCTCACCGACCAGTCAAGGTGTCCTTCATCCATGGTTCAAAGGGTCTTGTGCAAGTGGTTAGGAACAAGAACAAAGTGAGGAGCAAGAGGAACCGATGGCAGAGGAGCAGGACTACAGGTGCAGTGCAACAGGCACAAGGTTGTGACCCAGGCAGTGTCTTTCGGGGACACCAGGCCCTAAAATTGAAGTGCTTTAAAAACCTAACCACTGGCACAGAACCCTCTGAGCCATGGGTGAAGGACACAGGTCAGTGAAAAGGCTAGGCCTCTCAGGTGTCCTTCATCCATGGTTCAAAGGGTCTTGTGCAAGTGGTTAGGAACAAGAACAAAGTGAGGAGCAAGAGGAACCGATGGCAGAGGAGCAGGACTACAGGTGCAGTGCAACAGGCACAAGGTTGTGACCCAGGCAGTGTCTTTCGGGGACACCAGGCCCTAAAATTGAAGTGCTTTAAAAACCTAACCACTGGCACAGGACCCTCTGAGCCATGGGTGAAGGACACAGGTCAGTGAAAAGGCTAGGCCTCTCACCGACCAGTCAAGGTGTCCTTCATCCATGGTTCAAAGGGTCTTGTGCAAGTGGTTAGGAACAAGAACAAAGTGAGGAGCAAGAGGAACCGATGGCAGAGGAGCAGGACTACAGGTGCAGTGCAACAGGCACAAGGTTGTGACCCAGGCAGTGTCTTTCGGGGACACCAGGCCCTAAAATTGAAGTGCTTTAAAAACCTAACCACTGGCACAGGACCCTCTGAGCCATGGGTGAAGGACACAGGTCAGTGAAAAGGCTAGGCCTCTCACCGACCAGTCAAGGTGTCCTTCATACATGGTTCAAAGGGTCTTGTGCAAGTGGTTAGGAACAACAAAGTAAGGAACAAGAGGAATCAAAGGCACAGGTGCAGGACTACAGGTGCAGTGCAACAGGCACAAGGTTGTGACCCAGGTAGTGTCTTTCGGGGACACCAGGCCCTAAATGATTAGTGCTTCTAAAACCTAACCACTGGCACAGGACCCTCTGAGCCATGGATGAAGGACACAGGTCAGTGAAAAGGCTAGGCCTCTCACCGACCAGTGAAGGTGTCCTTCACCCATGGCTCCAAGGGTCTTGTGCAAGTGATTAGGAACAACAAAGTAAGGAACAAGAGGAATCAAAGGCACAGGTGCAGGACTACAGGTGCAGTGCAACAGGCACAAGGTTGTGACCCAGGTAGTGTCTTTCGGGGACACCAGGCCCTAAAGTTCAAGTCCAGCAAAACCAAAAGTTCCCTGACATGGTCATCTGAACACCTCTGAACCTTGGTTGAAGGAGATGGGGCAGGGAAAAGGTTGGGCTAAAAAGCCCTGTGATGGTATCCTTCCTCCGAGGATCGGAGGTATTCAGAGGAGCATGTCCAGGAACAATTTGACTTTTTTTTTCAAATTGTATCGGCACCACTACTAGAAAAGGTGGGAGTTGCTGCCTGGAAATCTGGACTCTCTTGGGTGCTGGTCGTGGATGAGCTGGACCCTGACAGCGGTGGCCCATATTGACTGCCTCTGTAGCCGGTGTACATCTGTGATGATTGCCAGGTGGGCACCGCTGTTGGTTGTGGGGGTCTAAAAATTGGTGGTTGCAATAATGGCGTGTCCATGTGCTGTTTAATCACCTCCAGCAAATTGGAATGGCACGCCATCAGGTTTTGGGAAGGCACCTTTTCCAAATATGGTATTAGAGACATCACAGTGTGAAAACACGGGTGTGCCTGCAATTTCAGTAGTTCCTTGCTTTGTTGATGCATTTGCTGCATCATGTTCTGCAGCTGGCCCACCGACTGATGATGCTGCGCACGCAGTTGGTCGATTTCTCCTCTGTGCATCTCATGCATCATTTTAAGCTCGTCCCTGTAGTGCCCATGTACAGCGTCGAGCTCACATTGCAGTGAAGTGATGTGGGACTTGTACTGCTCCATGATATGGCCCCTGTCCTCATCTTGCAACTGCCGGGTTATGAGAGTTTGGTGGCTCTGAAGAATCCCGAGAAGTCCGGAGACAGCCCCGGACATCTCGGACTCTGTCTCTCTCCTTGTTGGGGGGAGGGTACCTCGACGCCTCACTGGTGTGGTGGTCCTCACTGGTGGTGTGGCAGCATCTTCCCGTCCTCTGGCCTGTGTCGGGGTTGCCCTGCGCGCTGGTTGTGCTGCAGTCTCTCGGTGCTCCTCACTTTGTTCTTGTTCCCCTGGAGCTTCCATAGCGGTCGATTGTGGAGGTTCAGCTTCTTCCACACTCGGTCCTGCAACCTCAACATCCAAGCTCTCTTCTGCCAAGTCATCATCAAAGGAGAGAGCTGGGATTAAGGACTCCCTCCTCCTACTCCTCTCCTCGGGGCAATAGGTTACATCGGCGACATCATCATCCACCAAGCTCTCCTCACTGCTGAACCGTGCCTCCTGGGTCGGTTCCTCTTGCTCCAAATTGTCTTCAGTCCTGTAGATAAAAACAATATTTATTGGTGTGCCAAACAGCATGTGGCGTCAATTCACAGAGCTAGCAAACACTAGCAAACACTTTATCAACCGTTTCTACCCAACATTTGATAAAGCTTGTGAGAAAAGTTCGCTAGCCATGGGAATTGAGGCCAGTTTATAGCAATACATGGCCGAAGTCATGGTAGTAAATGAGCTCTCAGTTCCTGCCCACAGTAGTGGTACTTACAGTCTAGGTTCCAGGCTTGCATTGATGAAAGACAATTGCTTGGCAAATTGGTAGTCTTTTTGTCGCCTTCCCCCGCCACTGCCACTTCGTTCGGCAAGTTTTTTCTTCCGTAGCCATTTCACGTATGCATCACGTATATTGCGCCACCTTGTCTTGAACCTTTCTCCTGTAACGACATGAAAAATTGATTTCGATTATTTCTCTTGTAGGTACATCGCAACTGGACAAACATATACATCGCTACATGTCACATTTCGTATTGGGAAGAGCACGGTGGCAGGCATCGTCGTGAGGACTTCGAGGATCCTTTGGACGCGACTGAGGGCCAGATACATGCCTGTGCCGGACACCACGAAATGGGAGGAGATCGCCCAGGGCTTCTGGACCGAGTGCAAGTTTCCTAATTGTGTTGGCGCACTGGATGGGAAACACATCCGGATTCAGAAACCCGTGGGGAGTGGCAGCCATTATTTCAACTATAAAAAATACTTCAGCATTGTTCTAATGGCAGTGGCAGATGCGGACTACAAGTTTGTGTACGTGGATGTGGGGTCGTACGGTAGTTCCAATGACTCTGGAATTTTCCAGCGTACGACCCTTTGCCGGCTGATGGAGGAAGGCAGACTGCGTCTCCCCCGTGACAGACCCTGGCCTGGGACAAGGGCACCGGCCTACCCCTATGTGTTTGTGGGGGACGAGGCCTTCCCCCTGTCCGACCATGTAATGCGTCCGTACCCAGACAGGGGACTTGATGCCAGCCAGCTACACTTCAATGCTCGGTTGAGCCGTGCAAGGAGAATGGTGGAGTGCACATTTGGGATCCTGGTGTCAAAGTGGAGGGTGTTCCACACGCCCATGCTGCTGAAACCGGGCAACGCAGTTGTCGTGGTGAAGGCAGCATGCATCCTCCACAACTTTGTGCGGCAGGAGGAAAGAGAGACTCCGGAACCCCCGAATGTGCTTCCACTAATGCCCCTGCGGAGGTATGCAACCAGGCCAAGGGTAGTGTCACTGCGGAACAGGGACCAACTGAGACTTTATTTTACCACACCACCAGGACGAGGGTGAATGTTTGGTTTTTAATATGTTTTGTTGAAATGTGTTTATTTTGGAGTTTCAAGTTTTTAAGTGATTTTAAATGTCTTAATTTTTTACAATAAATTGATGTTTAATAATTGGTCATTGTGTATGTTTTATGTGCACAGGTGGGGTACATCGCAGGTGGGTGGGATACATCACAGGTGGGTGGGATACATCACAGGTGGGGTACAGGTGGGTGGGATACATCACAGGTGGGGTACAGGTGGGTGGGATACATCACAGGTGGGTGGGATACATCACAGGTGGGGTACAGGTGGGTGGGATACATCACAGGTGGGTGGGAGACATCACAGGTGGGGTACAGGTGGGTGGGAGACATCACAGGTGGGGTACAGGTGGGTGGGATACATCACAGGTGGGTGGGAGACATCACAGGTGGGGTACAGGTGGGTGGGATACATCACAGGTGGGTGGGAGACATCACAGGTGGGGTACAGGTGCGTGGGATACATCACAGGTGGGTGGGAGACATCACAGGTGGGGTACAGGTGGGTGGGATACATCACAGGTGGGTGGGAGACATCACAGGTGGGTGGGAGACATCACAGGTGGGGTACAGGTGGGTGGGAGACATCACAGGTGGGGTACAGGTGGGTGGGATACATCACAGGTGGGTGGGATACATCACAGGTGGGGTACAGGTGGGTGGGATACATCACAGGTGGGTGGGAGACATCACAGGTGGGGTACAGGTGGGTGGGATACATCACAGGTGGGGTACAGGTGGGTGGGATACATCACAGGTGGGGTACAGGTGGGTGGGATACATCACAGGTGGGTGGGATACATCACAGGTGGGGTACAGGTGGGTGGGATACATCACAGGTGGGTGGGAGACATCACAGGTGGGGTACAGGTGGGTGGGAGACATCACAGGTGGGGTACAGGTGGGTGGGATACATCACAGGTGGGTGGGAGACATCACAGGTGGGGTACAGGTGGGTGGGATACATCACAGGTGGGTGGGATACATCACAGGTGGGGTACAGGTGGGTGGGATACATCACAGGTGGGGTACAGGTGGGTGGGATACATCACAGGTGGGTGGGATACATCACAGGTGGGGTACAGGTGGGTGGGATACATCACAGGTGGGGTACAGGTGGGTGGGATACATCACAGGTGGGGTACAGGTGGGTGGGGAACAGGTGGGTGGGCCACGGGTGGGTGGGCAACACGTGGGTGACACAAATCCATAGCAAAAGTGGAATACATCACAAGCTTAAACCACAAGCCCCCCCAAAAAACTTCTAGTCAACATACCCTCTGTGCCTTGCTGTCTCTTGCTCAAGTGCTCAAAGTCCTCCACATACAGCTTGGCAATTTTTTTCCACAGGCCTCTGCATTTTTTGATGTTGTTGTGGTCCGCATCCCCCTTGTCCCACAGGGCTGGTACCTGCTGCACCTGTAGGATGTGGTCTTCTGATGTGTAGGGCCTCACCCCCTCGCTATCAGACAGATCCTGCTCCATATTGCTGCCAAAGAGCTCCAGCATGAAGTCACTGCTGCTCCACTCTGTGAACGCTGGTGCCATGTGGTCCCCATCCAAAATGGCCACCATACCATAGAGTCAGCATAGGAAGTGTGGTACAACATCCGGTTTTTATAGCCAGTGTGTTGTGCGCTCTCCGGTTCTCATTGGTTTCCATTGGCCGGATGCAACATTCCGGCTCCGGTCCGGATACGTCAGCCGGACCAGCCGGACCAAAAAATAGCGCATGTTGGAACGGACGCCGGAGTCCGGATCCGGTCCGGCTCCGGTCCGGACGAAACGGACGCATGTGAACGGTCGCATAGACTTTCATTGCTATGCCGTGCGTCCGTTTCGTCCGGTCCGCATGCGGTCCGGCTCCGGCACGGCTCCGGCACGACGATTCCGGATAGCAGCCGCTAATGTGAACCGGGCCTAAAACATTAGAACAAAAAATATGGAACTGTCGGTATCCGAACATTTTGTTACTCATCAACATAGTTTGTCACAACTTAGGGTCCAGGTTTTGGAGGGAGTCCCCATTCAGAGGAGAGGAGGGGATAGACACAAACAGTTGCTTAAACGTGAGAATTATTGGATTAAAAAGCTGGAGACTTTAGAACCAAAAGGATTAAATAGGGAATACAATTTAAATAGTTTATTATGACTGTACAATTGTCATGAATGCTTTGTTTATGTGATTTCATATTTATATGTAATATTGGATTCATCCAGCAGGTGGAGCTATAACCGCAGAGATCGCGTGTAGGAGACAGTTGAATTAGACCCTAACATCTTCCCTGTGAGTAATTATGTGAGCTGCTCCAGATGTGGGGCATGCTCCATGATTATATGATGGTATTATTTTACTAGATTGTAATTATATACATGGATGTGCCTGCTCGCAGGCTCTGAGCATGATCATGTATTTTCAGTCTGTCCTGCGGACATTGTAGGCCCGTTCGGGATTGGTTGAAAATTGCTTGCCCTATGACGTCACATGTAGTCTTTGATGCGGACGCTGTCGGCGCTGCTCTGATTGGACTACTTCTTCATGCGCATATGCGGAGTTTGTTTACCCGTACACGCGGAAGTTCATGCGGACTATTGGCTGCAGTTCGGGCAGCCACATGAGCGGACGCTGTCGGTGTTCTCCGGATAGGCTGCCTTACTGGTAGATGTGGGGAGCTTGCGGATAGGCAGTGAAGACAGGGGGAGTGTACCAATATGGAGGCAGAGCGGTAATTGGCCGGCAGAGCTTGGGATCAGGCGACACCGCTGCCTAACAATTGAGGCACGATGACCTAAATAATCATAAGATATGTATTACATGTCTTGGAGGAATGAGGAAGTGCCTTCAATGTAGGGAACCTCTGGAGGTATTCCAACTGTTTGATCTGCCTGATGTAAGTTCTCGGATTTGACTGTTTTCCTGCACGGTGGTCTCTGCTTTGTTTACATATTCTTGATACATTTTCATTGGCTCTTGCTGGTATGAATATGCATGTATGTAAATTGCTGAGACAGGTTGTAGTTTTCCATCAGGTCCTCTACCTGTGTATTTAATGAACATAGCATGTGTGATTATGACAGTGTGTACTGGAACCATTCTGAGGAAGGATTATATCCGAAACGCTGTGCGTCAATGGTGATCCGGAGCGCACTTTAATTTTACTTATGACATTTTAAAGAGCTTAAATAAATACCTATGTTTTAGACGGTGCGGATCCTTTCAACTGATACATGCGGTCCCTGTGACTCCAGGGGTGATCCCGGCACGTCGCTTAATCCATCGGTGCAGATGTAACTACACTACTTGATTCTCTCCCGCTGCGGCGGCCTTCTCTGCTGGACTATCGTATTCACTGGGATGGAGGCTGCATGGTGGCTGTCTAGTTTGGGAGGAAATCGGTTGTTTGGTGGTGGGGGTTATTATGTAGTTCTGTCTGGGGAACGGCTTCCGATTTGGCGGTGTCCAGAGCTTTCTGCTATTGCCAGGCTGGAGATGCAGGGGGAAAGTGCTGCTGCTGTGATATCTGGCGCCCTCTTCAAAGGGGTGCTCCAGCCCCTGAGTGCAAATGTCCCAGCCATTCATCTATCACTCTGCATTTTGCCGCTGCTATTCCATGCATTGTGCACCCACAGAGGAAAGTGGGCTGTTGCCCATAGCAACCAGTAGCTCAGCTGCCCCGGTGTGTGCAGCATGTTGCTGTGCAGCTGCATCTTAAGATTCTATAATGACATGATGGGGGGCCCAAATCAGTTACTTTGCTTAGGGCCCCATTTAGCCTTAATCCGGCTCTGTGTACACGTAGTTTAGCTGGAAAGAGCATGCTGTATGGGATTTGTTGGGCTCTTAGGCCTGTTTTCACAGCAATAAAGTTAGCACGCAGTTTTTGGACTTCCGAGGAAAAATCTTGGTAAATGGAAACTGCAATTCCATTGATCTGTATCTCCGGGGCATCTCTGGCCTTTCTAAGGATCTCCACCTTATATCTGTAGTTGAGTAGTTTAGCCAGAATGGGCCTTGGTGCTGCGCCAGGTTTGGGTGGGCCTCCGGGCACTCTGTGCGCACGTTCAATACTAAAAGTATTAGACAGAGCCAGATTAGGGATAACATTCTGTATCCAGGTTTCAAAAAAAGTTTCAGGGGAGGAGCCCTCAGATTTTTCTGGAATACCAACGAATCTCAGGTTAGATCTTCTAGATCTGTTTTCAAGATCATCAAGTTTAAACAAGTGTTCATTGGAAGTTTTAGTTATGGAGGATTGCGTAGCTCTGATGGGGGTCACCACATCCTCCAAATCACGTATTGTATGCTCAGCCTCAACAGTTCTCTCCTTAAGCTTTTTGTAGTCAGCTTTAACGAAGGATAGTTCTGTTTGTATGGTGTCCAGCCTGGTAGTGAGGGAGAGCTGCATGGTGTGTATGGCAGCTAAAAGTTCAGCTCTAGTGGGCTCTATTGGCTCTGACTCCCCGCCTTCCCCGTCCTCCTCCGTCTCAGGGCTGCTGTGCTTGCGGGCTTTGGGCTGGGCTCTCTGCCATTGCTCTCTAGGGGGAACTGCAGTATAGGGCTTACCGGCTGCTGTAGCAAGTTCCCCTTCCTCCGTATCACTGGAGCGAGTGAAGCAGGTCTGTGGAAGAGGCTGGTTTTCCACGTCCATGGCATCTCTTTCCTCCCCACATGTCTGCCCGGCGCCATCTTGCCGCTCATCGCGGGCATACTTAGCCAGCTTCTCCGCGGCTGTTGAGGGAGTGGGCGGCCCGTATTTTGGGATCTGGTGGTGGAGGAGATCCTACTGGACCTAGGGAGACCAAGCGGTGGCAAATCGGACGGTTGGTGGTGGGATAAACCCCAGGATTCAGCCTTGAGCCGGGAGAGCTGCGAGAGAACACGTCCTCACACACTCATGGCTGGCCACGCCCCCTGTAGGAATGCCTTAGTGGATTTTGAGCAGTGTTTAGGGTAATTGTCTTGTTGAAAGATCCATCCCCGGCGCAGCATCAGCTTTGTCTCTGATTCCTGGACATTGGTCTCCAGAATCTGCTGATACTGAGTGGAATCCATGTGTCCCTCAACTTTGACAATATTTCCAGTCCCTGAACTGGCCACACAGCATGATGGAACCACCACCATATTTTACTGTAGGTAGCAGGTGTTTTTCTTGGACTACTGTGTTCTTTTTCCTCCATGAATAATGCCCCTTGTTATGCCCAAATAACGTATCAGTCCACAGCACCTTATTCCAAAATGAAGCTGGCTTGTCCAAATGTGCTTTAGCATACCACAAGCAGCTCTATTTGTGCTGTGGGCTTCCTCTTCGTCACTCTCGCATACAGCATCTCCTTGTGTAAAATGTGCCGAATGGTGGAATGATGCACAGTCACTCCATCTGCAGCAAAATGATGTTGTAGGTCTTTGGTGCTGGTCTGTGGGTTGACTGTGACTGTTCTCACCATTCGTCGCCTCTGTCTATCTGAGATTTTTCTTGGTCTGCCACTTTGAGCCTTAACTTGAACTGAGCCTGTGGTCTTCCATTTTCTCAATATGTTCCTAACTGTGGAAACAAACAGCTGAAATTCCTGAGACAGCTTTCTGTATCCTTCCCCTAAACCATGATGGTGAACAATCTTTGTCTTCAAGTCATTTGAGAGTTGTTTTGACACCCCCATGTTGCTACTCTTCAGAGAAAATTAAAAGAGGAGGAAAACTAACAATTGACCCCCTTAAATACTCTTTCTCATAATTGGATTCACCTGTGTATGTAGGTCAGGGGTCAATGAGCTTACCAAGCCAATTTGAGTTCCAACAATTAGTTCTAAAGGTTTTGGAATCAATAAAATGACAATAGTGCCCAAATGTATGCGTCTGCCTAATTTTATTTCAACAATTATTGCGCTCTTTCCGAAAATCCAATAGACTTAATTTCACATCTCAAATATCACTGCGTGTGTCTCCTATATGATATATTTAACCGGGTCCGTTAAAAATGGCGCCAGTTATCGTAGTTAAAAAACGGCGTCCCATAGAGAACCACTATCGCTAGTTATTTTTCGTTTTTGACAGCTAAAAAACGGCGCCGGCTTTAAAAACGATATTTATCGTTTATATTTGTATTGCTCCCAAACGATAATTTTCGTTTTAACCCTTGCTTTGCTGCCGTTTTGAAAATATCTGCCCGCCGGCTTTAATGTTTAATAGCAAAGCCCCCTTAAAAGCTAAAAACACCAAATTTGCAGGGAATGTTAAGAAGAAAATTGTGAACAAGAGGAAAAATTTTTTTTTCAAAAAGACCTTATAGTTTTTGAGAAAATCGATTTTGAATATTCTTCTTCTGACCGTGGGAAAATTAAACGCCCGCCGACTTTAGCGGTTAATAGCAAAGCCCCTTTAAATGCCAGAAACACCAAATGTGTAGGGAATGTTAAGAAAAATTGTGGGAACACGAAGAATAAAAAATTGTTCAAAAAGACCTTATAGTATTTGAGAAAATCGATCTTAAATCTTCAAAGGAAATGTAACTATTTAAATCGCGTACTGACATTCCCGTGGAAACTTTTTCCGCCGACTTTAGCAGTTAATAGCAAAGTCCCCTTAAATCCTAGCAACACCAAATTTTCAGGATATGTTAAAAAGATACTGGGAAACAATATTTAAAAAAAAAATTGAAAAATTGTATTTATATTTTTTTTAAATTAAAATTTTTGGGTTATGTTCAGAGTGTGGGAAAAGTTTTGAAAAAAATGACGTGGGGTCCCCCCTCACGAGCCTCTGTAACCCCTTGTCTCCCATGCAGGCTAGGATAGCCAGAATGCGGAGCCCCGGCCGACTGGGGCTTCGCACCCTGAGCTATACCAGCCCGCATGGTCCATGGTATGGGGGGGCTTCGGGGGGGAGGGGCGGCCAAGCCTTCCCCTCCCCCCCGGAGCCCTTGTCCAATCCATGGACAAGGGGCTCTTCCCCACCTCCGGTGCCCCAGGAGGAGGTGGGGGCGACGACTCCCTGGGGGGGGTTCATGGTGGCATCTGGGAGTCCCCTTTAAGAAGGGGAACCCAGATGCCTGCCCCCCTCCCAGGAGAAATGAGTATAGGGGTGCAGGAGTACCCCTTACCCATTTCCATAAAGGGTTAAATGAAATAAAAACACAACAACGAGAAAAGTCCTTTAATGTTCTAAATTAACCAGAAATACTTACCTGTACCTTTAAGAAAAAAATCCCACGTCAATTAGGTCCCACGACAGTATCCTCCATCTTGCGACCTTCAGTTACATGTTGATTGAAGATCTCCGACGCCACACACGCCGCCTCCGCCGCACTCACTGCTCTTAGCTATACTTAGTATAGCTAAGAGCAAAAAGCATCTTTAAATTTTAGCTCCAATGGTCTCCATTGGTTCCTTAACAGACCAATGGGGATCAGGAGGATCCCCATTGGTCGATAAGGAACCAATGGGGAGCCTTGGAGCCAAAATTTAAAGATGCTTTTTGTTCTCAGCTATACTTAGTATAGCTGAGAGTTGCGTCTATGCATCTATATAGACGCATTAGCGCTAGCTGCCGCTGCCCTCCCTGCCTCCCCCCACCTGTCACCCTCACCCATGCTGGCACCCATGGGTGCATTGGGTGCCAGCATGGGTGAGGGTGACACGTGGGGGGAGGCAATGAGGGCAGCGGCAGCTAGCGCTAATGCGTCTGTATAGACGCATAGACGCAACTCTCAGCTATACTTAGTATAGCTGAGAGCAGTGCGGCGGAGGCGGCGTGTGTGGCGTCGGGGCGGCAGAGATCTTCAATCAACATGTATCAGAAGATCGCAAGATAGAGGATACTGTCGTGGGACCTGATTGGCGTGGGATTTTTTCTTAAAGGTACAGGTAAGTATTTGTGGTTAATTTAGAACATTAAAGGACTTTTTTCGTTGTTGCGTTTTTATTTCATTTAACCCTTTGTGGAAATGGGTAAGGGGTACTCCTGCACCCCTATACTCATTTCTCCTGGGAGGGGGTGGGCATCTGGGGGTCCCCTTCTTAAAGGGGACTCCCAGATGCCACCATGAACCCCCCCCCAGGGAGTCGTCGCCCCCGCCTCCACCTGGGGCAAGGGAGGCGGGGAAGAGCCCCTTGTCCATGGATTGGACAAGGGGCTCCGGCGGGGGGGGAGGGGGAGGCTTGGCCGCCCCTCCCCCCCGGAGCCCCCCCATACCATGGACCATGCGGGCTGGTATAGCTCAGGGTGCGAAGCCCCAGTCGGCCGGGGCTCCGCATTCTGGCTATCCCAGCCTGCATGGGAGACAAGGGGTTACAGAGGCTCAGGAGGGGGGACCCCACGTCATTTTTTTTAAAAAATTTGCTATCAATTTTTTTTTAATCTTCTGAGTGTGGGAAATAAATTTAAAAAAAAAACGACGTGGGGTCCCCCCCTCCCGAGCCTCTGTAACCCCTTGTCTCCCATGCAGGCTGGGATAGCCAGAATGCGGAGCCCCGGCCGACTGGGGCTTCGCACCCTGAGCTATACCAGCCTGCATGGTCCATGGTATGGGGGGGCTCTGGGGGGGAGGGGCGGCCAAGCCTCCCCCTCCCCCCCGGAGCCCTTGTCCAATCCATGGACAAGGGGCTCTTCCCCACCTCTGGTGCCCCAGGAGGAGGTGGGGGCGACGACTCCCTGGGGGGGGTTCATGGTGGCATCTGGGAGTCCCCTTTAAGAAGGGGACCCACAAATGCCCACCCCCCTCCCAGGAGAAATGAGTATAGGGGTGCAGGAGTACCCCTTACCCATTTCTACAAAGGGTTAAATGAAATAAAAACACAACCACGAGAAAAGTATTTTAATAAATTAACCACAAATACTTACCTGTACCTTTAAAAAAATGTTCCCACGCCAATATATCCTCGGAAATGATCCAACGAATAACAATATCCTCTTATCTTGCGATCTTCAATTAACTTGATTGAAGATCTCCCACGCCAATTAAAATACTATACCTTACAATGCGTCCTGCGTAGGGACGCATAGCACGGCTCCCGCTGTCCTCCCCGCCTCCTCACCTGTCACCCTCACCTAGCCTGGCACCTGGTGCACCCATGGGTGCCACCCTAGGTGATGGTGACAGGTGCAGGCAGGTGGGGAGAGATCGCGGGAGCCAGCGCTATACGTCCTGCACAGGACGCATCCTAAGGTATAGTAACCGGCTCATAAATGAGCCGGTTCTTTTTGTATTGAATCAAATGAATCGATTCATTTGATTCAATACAAAAAGAACCTGAAAATGAGCCGGTTCTTTTTGTATTGAATCAAATGAATCGATTCATTTGATTCAATACAAAAAGAACCGGCTCATTTATGAGCCGGTTACTATACCTTAGGATGCGTCCTGTGCAGGACGTATAGCGCTGGCTCCCGCGATCTCTCCCCACCTGCCTGCACCTGTCACCCTCACCTAGGGTGGCACCCGGTGCACCCATGGGTGCACCAAGTGCCAGGCTAGGTGAGGGTGACAGGTGAGGAGGCGGGGAGGACAGCGGGAGCCGTGCTATGCGTCCCTACGCAGGACGCATTGTAAGGTATAGTATTTTAATTGGCGTGGGAGATCTTCAATCAAGTTAATTGAAGATCGCAAGATAAGAGGATATTGTTATTCGTTGGATCATTTCCGAGGATATATTGGCGTGGGAACATTTTTTTAAAGGTACAGGTAAGTATTTGTGGTTAATTAAGATTATTAAAATACTTTTCTCGTGGTTGTGTTTTTATTTCATTTAACCCTTTGTGGAAATGGGTAAGGGGTACTCCTGCACCCCTATACTCATTTCTCCTGGGAGGGGGGTGGGCATCTGTGGGTCCCCTTCTTAAAGGGGACTCCCAGATGCCACCATGAACCCCCCCCCCAGGGAGTCGTCGCCCCCACCTCCTCCTGGGGCACCGGAGGTGGGGAAGAGCCCCTTGTCCATGGATTGGACAAGGGCTCCGGGGGGGAGGGGGAGGCTTGGCCGCCCCTCCCCCCCAGAGCCCCCCCATACCATGGACCATGCGGGCTGGTATAGCTCAGGGTGCGAAGCCCCAGTCGGCCGGGGCTCCGCATTCTGGCTATCCCAGCCTGCATGGGAGACAAGGGGTTACAGAGGCTCGGGAGGGGGGGACCCCACGTCGTTTTTTTTTTTATTTATTTACCACACTCAGAAGATTAAAAAAAAAATTGATAGCAAATTTTTTAAAAAAAAATGACGTGTAGTCCCCCCTCCCGAGCCTCTGTAACCCCTTGTCTCCCATGCAGGCTGGGATAGCCAGAATGCGGAGCCCCGGCCGACTGGGGCTTCGCACCCTGAGCTATACCAGCCCGCATGGTCCATGGTATGGGGGGGCTCCGGGGGGGGAGGGGCGGCCAAGCCTCCCCCTCCCCCCCCGCCGGAGCCCCTTGTCCAATCCATGGACAAGGGGCTCTTCCCCGCCTCCCTGCCCCAGGTGGAGGCGGGGGCGACGACTCCCTGGGGGGGGGGTTCATGGTGGCATCTGGGAGTCCCCTTTAAGAAGGGGACCCCCAGATGCCCACCCCCCTCCCAGGAGAAATGAGTATAGGGGTGCAGGAGTACCCCTTACCCATTTCCACAAAGGGTTAAATGAAATAAAAACGCAACAACGAAAAAAGTCCTTTAATGTTCTAAATTAACCACAAATACTTACCTGTACCTTTAAGAAAAAATCCCACGCCAATCAGGTCCCACGACAGTATCCTCTATCTTGCGATCTTCTGATACTTGTTGATTGAAGATCTCCGCCGCCCCGACGCCACACACGCCGCCTCCGCCGCACTGCTCTCAGCTATACTAAGTATAGCTGAGAGTTGCGTCTATGCGTCTATACAGACGCATTAGCGCTAGCTGCCGCTGCTCTCCCTGCCTCCCCCCACCTGTCACCCTCACCCATGCTGGCACCCAATGCACCCATGGGTGCCAGCATGGGTGAGGGTGACAGGTGGGGGGAGGCAGGGAGGGCAGCGGCAGCTAGCGCTAATGCGTCTATATAGATGCATAGACGCAACTCTCAGCTATACTAAGTATAGCTGAGAACAAAAAGCATCTTTAAATTTTGGCTCCAAGGCTCCCCATTGGTTCCTTATCGACCAATGGGGATCCTCCTGATCCCCATTGGTCTGTTAAGGAACCAATGGGGACCATTGGAGCTAAAATTTAAAGATGCTTTTTGCTCTTAGCTATACTAAGTATAGCTAAGAGCAGTGAGTGCGGCGGAGGCGGCGTGTGTGGCGTCGGGGCGGCGGAGATCTTCAATCAACATGTAACTGAAGGTCGCAAGATGGAGGATACTGTCGTGGGACCTAATTGACGTGGGATTTTTTTCTTAAAGGTACAGGTAAGTATTTCCGGTTAATTTAGAACATTAAAGGACTTTTCTCGTTATTGTGTTTTTATTTCATTTAACCCTTTATGGAAATGGGTAAGGGGTACTCCTGCACCCCTATACTCATTTCTCCTGGGAGGGGGGCAGGCATTTGGGTTCCCCTTCTTAAAGGGGACTCCCAGATGCCACCATGAACCCCCCCCCCAGGGAGTCGTCGCCCCCACCTCCTCCTGGGGCACCGGAGGTGAGGAAGAGCCCCTTGTCCATGGATTGGACAAGGGCTCCGGGGGGGAGGGGAAGGCTTGGCCGCCCCTCCCCCCCGAAGCCCCCCCATACCATGGACCATGCGGGCTGGTATAGCTCAGGGTGCGAAGCCCCAGTCGGCCGGGGCTCCGCATTCTGGCTATCCCAGCCTGCATGGGAGACAAGGGGTTACAGAGGCTCGGGAGGGGGGACCCCACGTCATTTTTTTTCAAAACTTTTCCCACACTCTGAACATAACCCAAAATTTTTAATTTAAAAAAAAATAAATACAATTTTTCAATTTTTTTTAAAATATTGTTTCCCAGTATCTTTTTAACATATCCTGCAAATTTGGTGTTGCTAGGATTTAAGGGGACTTTGCTATTAACTGCTAAAGTCGGCGGAAAAAGTTTCCACGGGAATGTCAGTACGCGATTTAAATAGTTACATTTCCTTTGAAGATTTAAGATCGATTTTCTCAAAAACTATAAGGTCTTTTTGAACAATTTTTTTTCTTCGTGTTCCCACTATTTTTCTTAACATTCCCTACACATTTGGTGTTTCTGGCATTTAAAGGGGCTTTGCTATTAACCGCTAAAGTCGGCGGGCGTTTAATTTTCCCACGGTCAGAAGAAGAATATTCAAAATCGATTTTCTCAAAAACTAAGGTCTTTTTGAAAAAAAAAATTTTCCTCTTGTTCACAATTTTCTTCTTAACATTCCCTGCAAATTTGGTGTTTTTAGCTTTTAAGGGGGCTTTGCTATTAAACATTAAAGCCGGCGGGCAGATATTTTCAAAACGGCAGCAAAGCAGGGGTTAAAACGATAAATATCGTTCAGGCAGGACCAAAAAAAAAAAAAAAACAGTTTTAAAACGATAAATTTAGTTCTGCACTATTTTAACCTTTAAAACGATAAATATCGTTTTAAACATATATCGGGCAGAAGGGGGCGCCATGTTTTTGCCGGCGCCATTTTTCACTAGACGCATATTTAACTGACAATTTTTTTCATAACAACCAAGGATTTATACAGGAAAATTATGATGATTAACAAGGTTGCCAAAACTTTCGCATCCCACTGTAAATGTCTTTATGAGGTGTGCTGAAGGATAACTTGAGGAGCAGAGGAGCCTGAGCAGAGGAGGTTGCCAGAGAGGCTGGGGTGGCCATACACCCCAAATGCGCAGCCTGTGGGTCTTTGGATCCGGTGAGTTGTAAAACTTAGGGGAGGAGCATCTGGTGTAAGGAATGCCTCTGGTAGCAGACTGCATTGTGCCTCGTTTTTTGATTTATGCACCTGAGAAGTCATTATAAGCATTGAGCGCTACGTTTTATTTACTATTTGGTAATAGTAGTTAAATGCGAAATTTTGATTAAATGTTTTGCGTAATTGGCGTAGTTTTGAGTTGTAATTGGACTTGAAACAAAATTTTGTTTCTACTCGTAATCTAAATTACATTTAAAACTAAATTAATAGGTCTAAAAAATCGAAGTGACTTGAAATCGACCCTTACGAGCACCACTAATTCCAGGCACAACATCTGCAATACGGCAATATGACACAGGTGTACCTGCATCTTGAAACAGACTCTCGGGAGCTTGGGGGACACAGTAGAAGAGAAAGACTCATCTGAGGAAGAGAATACAGAGGAAGGAGGACCAAGAGTAGAAGGAGAAGAAGAAGTAGCAGGTCTGGCTGCTGGAAGACGTGGGGGTGGCACAGATGCTACTCGACAACCTCCTTTCCCCTCGGTCACCACCAGATTTGCACAGTGGGCAGTGAAGTTTATGTACCTTCCCTGCCTGTGCTTGGAAGATCATGTGCCCCAACACTGTGTGAGCCAGAGATTTGTTTACCTGCTCTAGCACATGCCGGTACAGCTCCGGGATTCCCGTGCTCAAAAAATATTTTCTTTCTGGTACCATCCACTCCGGCATTCCAAAAGAATTTCTTAAAAGCCTCTGTTTTGACCAGCTGGTATGGTAGCAGCTGGCAGGCTAGCAGTTCTGATAAGCCAGCAGTCAGACGTTGGGCAAGGGGGTTACTTGGCAGCAGCAGTTTTTTCCTCTCCAACATTTCTGGGATGAACCTTTGACTCTATGCCAATGAACCTGAAGCAGGCATGCTGGAAGGTGAAGTGGAGGACAACTGGTAGAAGGAAAGGAGGAGGTGGGGATGCAGAAGGTGGAACATAAGGTGGCTTGCTTGCACTTTCAGTACTTCTTGACTTAATGGTTTTATGACAGAGGGTCTTGTGATAGGACTCCTGGTGCCTTCTCAGCGTAGTTGTTCCTGCATGCATGCTGCTTTTCCTTTAGGTAAGTTCTTCTTGGCACAGAATGTAGATGGTGGCAGTTTTGTCAGCAGCAGCCACACAGAAATAGTCCCACAGTAAAGACCCTTGTTGAACTAGTCTACTACCGGTAGAAGTGACCGAGCGGGTTTTCTGGCGGACCCCAGGTGAAGTCACACTCTGCTGTTGTTTTTCTCCAATCTTTTCCTCCCTCTCAGAGAATGGTTTCTCTCTCTGAACACCCCTCCTGTTCCTCTCCTGTTCCTCTCCTATGGGCACTCATGCGGCCTGGCCAGCTAGTTCCCTATACTGGAGGTTAAGTATACAAATAAAAATGAGGGGGGGGGGGGAAATAAAAATTTTGCTATCGGGACCCATGACTTCTAGCTATGCCCCTGACACTGACTACACTGTATAGAAGTATCATATCTTATGTGTTGTCACATGAAAAGATATAATCTAAGTGTGAGACGTGTACTTTTGTTAAAAACCTTTAAACTGTAATTCTGTTACCACTAGCTGTGTACCACTTGATTCAGTGCAAAGCTATGTGGACTTCTGTTGTGCTTGCTTGCAGCCACCTTGAATGATGTCACACTGTGTATGTCTTTGCAAAGGGATCATTTTTAATTTATAATAATATAATGTATTTCTGGTGGCCCCCAAAGCTCTCTACAATAGTTAATTCCATGCGGCACTGCAGCCATGGCCTGCGGGATGCTTGAAATTAACAACTGTAGAGAGCTTTGGGGGCCACCAAAAAATGGCTGGCTGGGCCGCATTTTGCCCCCGGGCCAAACTTTGGACATGCCTGGTCTATACCAACCATATATTAATTAAAAATGATCTCTTTGTAAATACGTACACTGTGTGACAGCAATAAAATAATTTACATTTGATTCAATAAAATACATATTCAAATTAATATACCGTTTGTTAAGAGGGACCAGCAACAGTAACAACCACTGATTAGCAGCTGCACTGTGCTAGCTGCACACAGTAAATTGGTTATTTCCCATGTAAATGTTTTATTTAACAATGTCACAAGCATAGTGTACCTAACAGCAATCAGCAAAAATTGTGTTTAATTTCACTAGTTCAGCCCTTAGCCCAATATTTTGGACTGTTTAACTATGACTATGTTTAACTATGACTGTGCCCTCATACTTTCCTACTGAGTTATGTCAAACAGACCATGGTTCTGCTGTTCTTCTTGCTTACAGGGGCCTGACTTACACCATTAACGTGAACCTCCAGACTAAAAATCTACTTGTAATGATCTGCTCTGCTGTCTGCGCAGGCAGACAGCTGTTTGACCATTCTTTAGGTCTGAGTGCTGCAGGCCTCTGGAAAAGAGACCTGTCTTCACTCTGCAAGTTTCAGAGTTGCTCTGCTGGTGAAGAATTTGCATCTACTTGTCATGCAAATTGCCTAGCTGCTTCCTCTGATGGCTTGCAGTATAAAAACCATTTCTTCCCAGAATTCCCTGCTGGTCATGATGGTTTGTTCCTGCTAACTTGCCTGGAGTCTCAGCCCTCTGCTCATTGTTGGTTATTATTGCTAGCTTAGAGTAGATACCCTTTGGGAGTGCTCCTTGCATTCCTGTTCAGGGCAGTCAGGATTGTGTATATTTGTACTGCCTATTCTGTCGTGTCTTGTTCTTGCGATTGCGCTGTCACCAGTGGTTGGCGGTAGTGAATCGTTTTGTCTGTTGGGATCACACTTGTTCTTGCGGAGGAGCAGTGGATCCAATCTGACTTGCTCCTTCTGTCTGTCTCGTCTGGTACGAACGCTTGCTGTAGGCTCAATGAGGTAACCGTCTAGCAAGCGTTCGCGTTCTCTATTTCGTGTTTGTGTTATATTGGTTAGTTAGGGTGGCACGCTTATCACTGGGCGCCTAACGCGCAGTGATCGTGTCTTAAACGCGTTCACTGTTGCGAATGAGTGCGGTGTTCACGTTTAGCTAGCGTTTGTTATTTTTCTTGATGTTCTGATCGTTGTTATTTGCTATGTCTTTCTTGCTACATTTGTGCTCTGTCTAATTCAGTCTTGTGTCACTTTTGGCAATTGCCACTCTTGCGATTGCGTTCCCACTTCGGTTCCGTTGTTGTGTGTTCACCGTCGCTGGGTGGCGACTAGATTGGTGGACACACATACATTCTGTCTCTGTGCTCTCTCTCTTTAAGGGCTATCTTGCCCTGCATTGCTTCAACTCATACAATTCCCATCTGGCATCTGTGGCCATGCAGAGGCTGTGTTCGTCTGCACTCCACAGCTCCATCTGCCGGTGGGAATTCAGAATCAGAATCAGAATCATTTATTTTGCCAAGTACAACGGGGGTTGTACCCGGAATTATTTTTGGCTCATACAGGGTCGGTGATGGTACAAACACATACATGCGATCTTCAAAAATACAATCATATACAGTAGTACAAAGTAAACATATACCTATGTGTACAAACAGCACATAACTATAGTGGAGGACGCGTGGGGAAGTCTGGAGTGCTATGTGAGGGGAGCAGCCTGCCAACTACCGACGCGCTCGCTTCACAGCAGCTCCAGATGCCCCGCAGTGTGTCCTGGAAAAGAGTGATAGAGAAAGAGAGAGAGAGAGAGAGAAAAAGGGATAGCTAAAGAGAGAATGAGGAAAGAAGGAGAGAACTAAAACAGGAGGAGAGAGCGTCCCTATTAGGGCTGCAGATTTAAACACCCTGGGTACAGTCCGACAATCAGTCCAAGCCCTGGCTTGCTGCCCAGAATCCATTGATGGTGGTTGCAGGCGGAGGGGACCCAGTGCATCTGGGAGTGAAAGGAGCCAGTGGCCGCACAGGCCGATGGAGCTAGTGGCCGAGCTGGAGGAATAGGGACTGGCAGTCGAGTGGCTAGCAAGTTCCTCAGTGAATGGCTAATCCCACCAGGAGGTCTACGGGTGCATTGCACCCAAGCTGGGTTCTGTCAAATTACACGCTTGTGGAGGATTTCCGCAGTGTCGGTGCGCATCTTGTGCGCTGACCACGGAAATAATTCTCCAATCGTTACACTACTCAGCAGCACTGAAAAGGGTTGATGTTTCTTTAACAGTTTCACAGCATCAGCTTTGTTTTTCTTATCCAAGACTCATTTTTAGCTGCACAGAATCTAAGCTCCGCCCCATCAAAGAAATCTGCCTCGGACATTTTTCCCCTGATGCTGTGCAAACACATGATGGGATTTCTGATGAAAGATATTACCTATTTTGATTAACATAACTAATGTAACTTAATGACAGTATGTTTGTTTAGGCTAATGTCCCTCTTTAACCCAACATATTTTATGGATTTTAAAGCATTTTTCCCTAATGGTGAAAAAAGTTGGAATTTATACCTACTTTGATGACCTATAGGCTCTTTAGACACATCCAGGGTCCTTATTGTGTCTGACCTCCCCTACGTCTTGCCACTGTAGGCCCCTGTTTAGAATTCTGGTGGACACATGCACAGTTCATTTGGGTGCTCTCTCTGTACGCACTCCCATATGGGTGTGTGTAGAAGCCATTGCTGGTAGTCTCCTGGGCATGTGCAATTCCATTTTTTTTTAAACTGGGCATGTTTAAGGTTGCTACGCACAGTGGGAGCAAGTCACATGGGGCACAGGGAATGGACTGCACATGCTCTGGGATTCGGCTGCTCACAGCTACAAAGGGGGGGCTACAGCTGCAAGACAGAGGGAAGGACAGTTGCAATAAGAAGCCTGGAGGTGTCTGAAAAGCTTATCTAGGTAAGTAAGATGGAGGAAGGATCAGATGCAATTAAAAAAGCTTGGAGGTGTTTGAAAAGCTTATCTAGGTAAGTATCTTTTAACTCCCCCAACCCAAGACTCATACTGCTATGTAAATATTTTAAACCGCAGTTTCATCATCCACAAAAATCCACCAATTGTTTCGGGGGGCTCGCAGGGCATCTTGAGAAAGGGGGATCCTGCAAAACAATTGTTAGGTTTTTTTGGTTGGTGAAGTACAATAAAGCATGCTCCTCTTGAAACCTGATGTGCTATCTTCCATATCTACTTGCTTAGTGGCAGTGCCTAAATGCCACTGTATCAAGCACCCAGCCTGCTAGATGGTGTGCCTTCTCAAACACGTAGACTGTTTGCACATACTTTCTAACTCACAAAAATATAGACTCTTAAAATGCACTTTCGTTTAGGTAATTTTTTCATGATAACATTCACATTTATTTTGGATAGCATGTTTTTTGTCATACTTTTCAGATACTGCACTGTGTAAACCCTGATAATGAGAACAGTCCAGAAATCCCAGTGAAAGCTTTAAATTGTGACACCATCACTCAGGTGAAGGAAAAGATCTTAGATGCAATGTATAAGAACGTGCCATTTTCTCAGCGGCCCAGAGCAATAGATATGGACTTGGGTAGGTAAAAAGAAAATAACATACAAGTACATTGTAAAACATGAGTTGCATTTAGCTTATTGTCATGTACTGTATACTGTATTTGGCTCTGTTTTAAACATTCCTTTTGAAATGTGGAGTATTTATTTTTACTATTCTATAATGTAGTAGAAAAAAGTTAGCTTGCATGAAAAATATTAAGTTTGAAGGTGGCCATTAACCCCCTTGCCGGTATGATTCTTTCCGAATTTTAGGGTCTAAAAGTGGTACAATTTTTTTGCACCCTAAAACCTGGAAAAAATCATGCTTCCAGGGAAATCTGCACAGCCCCAGTAATTACTCACCTCCCTGGGCTCCCGCGCTGCAGTTATGCCTCCATCCTCCGGGTGGAGCTGCAACTCTAAAGTGAGATTTGATGATCCTCACCAGGAGGAAGCAGAGCCCTGGAGGATGGAAGAAGAATGGCCTCCGACGTCGGGATCCCTGGGAGGTATGTAGAAACCCTCCCGCTGCGTGCATTGCTCTGCTTAGAGCCTCCGGCGGCTACCCCAAGCAGAGGTCAGAGGTCTGGTCTAGTTTCAATTTTATAATAGAACCAGTGACCTTAGCCCGTTTAAAAATGAGCTAGATCTGTCACCGCGCACTCATGCCCCCCCCCTTTCCTCCCCTTCAGTGTCTCTGCATCTCTCTGTGCCCATGCGCAGTACAACAAAACACACACACAGAGACATGGGACGCAGAGACACTTGAGTTTTATTATAGAGGATTTTTTGGCCATTTATTAAACCTATGTGTCAAATACAAGTATAAGATATTGCCGTACCAATAGACAATTCTTATCTAGATAATTAAAGATAAATTATATATTACACACATTTATCAATATTATTTTCATCAATAACTAATATTTATCAGTAATTTTATGATTCTCATCTTATCAGAACAAACTTTGTCTAGGGATCCTTCCTTTATGCAACCTACCTAATAAAGTAAACCCAAACTGTTTCTTAGGATCTAATAACTTTTTTCCTTAAAATTACTAATAAAACTTATTATTATTTACAAAACAAACAGAAATAGACAGACAGAGATAACTTAAAACATCTGAAACTTATCTGACATTATAAAAAAAAACTTACAAAAGTCAACTATAATAAAACCATCCAAAACCTAAGAAAAATCTAAAAATACCAAAATCAATATGGCGCCCTGTTCATTACCAAAATGAACACTCTCTATTTTTCTTTCCAAAAGAAAAATATTTATTGAAGTTGATCAGGCTTCAAATTTATCAGATTTCCCAAAAATCTATATTTCTCTTTTAGACCTACTAAGAGAACCCAAAACCCCCCCTATTTTTTTTTTTTTTAAAGCGGACCCAAACCAAACTTTTTTTCAATTAAAAATATTAAGTTGCACCCCTCTGACACATACAAAGATAAATAAACTCTCCTTAAAACCTATGAGCATTTCAGTGCATGCTTTTCACCCTTCTCTTTTCATAACTAGGGTTATACTGGGGGCAGCCATTAGTAATTCCTCCATTGCCGGACACCACCTACTCCATCAGTTTGCCAGATTTTGTCCCGGCAATTTGAAAGGAAGGGAGGGGTTCCTCCAATAAATGTAAAATATTTTATATTTGTCATCATGCAGCTGAAAAAAGGTTGCTATTTATTATTATAATTTAGAAAATATATTTTATTTCTGAAATCTTGTATTTTTAATTTGGGTCCACTTTAACTAAGGCCTTCTAAAAGCATTCTAAAAGTCTACATAATTAAATTTTACAATCAAAATGTAGACATATATTATAAACCCAAATCTATCAAAATCATCCTATTAAAAAAATACAAAACCGGATTCGTTTTGGTATCAACAGAAACTTCACAGAAATAATATAAACCTCTCTGTAATGATTGGTGTCAGCACGCAGAGAGAATCTGATTATTGGCGATCTGCAGTACCACCAAGAATGCAGATATACGCCTGATTATCGATGATCTGCAGAATCAGCGATAATACAGATGTATAGCTAACCTCTGGACACCAGAATAGTGAGAGTGTTTGGTGTAACAGTAACAACTCTGAATGGAGACCACCAGAGGAGCTGGCGGCCTAAGACTCCTGAGGAATTCACCCCTGACTGTGGGGGATATTCCTGTAGCCTGTGGACCCCTGGGCGAGGGACCGAGGCTGGGTTGCAGGAAGCCCTGCAGCTAATATGAAAGGTATTGCCCTGGACTGGGCTAACGTAATACAGTAATAGCACAATCCTAGTCTGGGGTGTGAGATCCGTAGTCACAACACCCTGGAACTAGTCTGGAGCATGACATAAATGATAATACAATTCCCTAGTCTTGGGTGTGAGGTCCGTGATCATCAACACCCTGGAACTAGTCTGGAGTATAACATAAATGATAATACAATTCCCTAGTCTTGGGTGTGAGGTCCGTGATCATCAACACCCTGGAACTAGTCTGGAGTATAACATAAATGATAATACAATTCCCTAGTCTTGGGTGTGAGGTCCGTGATCGTCAACACCCTGGAACTGGTCTGGAATATAACACAAAGACAATACAGTTCCCTAGTCTTGGGTGTGAGGGCCTTGATCTCAACACCTTGGAACTATGCTAGAGAATACACAGAAGATACACAGTATTCCTAGTCTGGGGTGTGAGGGCCTTGATCTCAACACCCTGGAACTGGTCTAACAAATAAACAGTACAAGGTAATCTGGCTCAATGTGAATTCCCAGGTCCACCTGGTTCAAACACACTGTAAGGATCTGACTATGGTCTGAATGCTTCCACAAAGTGTTTGCAATGGCAGACAACCAGCAACTGACAAGCAAGCAGAATATATAGTAGCTGAACTCTGCTGCCCCGCCCGAGCCACTCAGCCAATCATGAGTCCAGCAGGAATCAGCTGATCGTCCTGATCAGCTGACACTTCCCCTGCTGGTATAAAGGTCCTGACTTCTGGCCCGCGCGCGCGTAGCTCTTCATCCATCTATGTGGACTAACAGACCCAGCCACTCCAAAGGCACGCTGCTGCGTACAAATCGCCACCTTGGACGCAGAAACAGCCGCTTTGCTGTTAGAACATGCGGCGGCTTTTCCGCGTTCTGCCACATTACCAGATGCGTGCCTACGCGTGCAAACCGCCTTGCTTTCAGCACACGCGGTGGCTTTTCCGCGTTTTCTCACAGTACCCCCCCCCCCCCCTGAGGAGTGGACTCCGGACATCTCCTTCCTGACTTTCCAGGATGTAAGTTAGAGAATTCCCTTTTTATCTCATACTCAGGCCGGTCATCAATCAACACAGGGTGGGAGGGAGTGGAATCCACCTGCACTGCTGGCTTGAGCAGGGGCACCTAAAATGATTTTTTGTCAGCTTGTTTTTTCGGTGAAAGAAAGATTTTGGGCCCAAAACCCCTGTCTAAAGCGTCTGCTTTGGCGCTTTTGCTATCTGATTCATGCATGAGAGGTAACTGTGAGGAACAGGATCCGTTAGAAATATCTGTACACTGTCCTGTCTTTCCTGCGACCTGTATCTTGGTATTATCCACCTCACACCTCTTTAAACAGTGCTCCTGACAATGGGCTGACCAGTTCAGTAGCTGTCCTGAAGCCCAGTCAATCAGCGGCGAGTGAAGCCGTAACCAGGGCATACCGAGAACCACAGCAGAGCCCTTCATCGGCAGGACCAGGAACTGTAAACTCTCTTCATGCACTGCCCCTAAACAACATGACAGTAGGGGGATTTGGGAAAGAAACTGGGCACTGCGTAATGGAGAGTCATCCACCGCGGTGACCGAAATCTGCCGGTCGGGTGCGGATAAAGGTATCCCCAAGCTTTTAGCAAAATCGTAATCTATGAGGTTCGCTGCTGAACCCGAGTCCACCATGGCTTCTGCGGACTTGGTCCGACCTTCCCACGTAACCGAACAAGGAAGGATCAGCCGACCATCGTTCAGAGATGAACCCTGCTCACCTATGGTATTGACTCCCCCAGGTGGTAGCATTTGTCTGGTCTAGAGGACCCATATAAAGCGTTCTTCTTTGGGCTCCTGTGACTCCTCTTCCCCAGACTCAGCCTTGTGTACCCAATTTGCATAGGTTCACCTGGGGGTGAGGGAGACCGAGAAGAGTCGCGTAAGATAGACCTTCTGGCCACTCTACCACGAACCTGTCTCTGGCGGCGCAAACGGCGATCTATCTGTATAGCCAAAGAAATTGCCTCATCCAATGATTCGGGCTCAGGATGGCCTATCATTACCTCATGAATAGTATCTGACAATCCGGCCAAAAAACAGTCCAGGAGGGCAAATGCGTCCCATCTAGCCGAGACTGCCCACCTCCTGAACTCCGCAGCATAATTCTCTACCGGACCTTTACCTTGACGCAGAAGCTTGAGCTTCCGTTCAGAAGTCGAGGCAATGTCTGGGTCATCGTAAATCATAGCCATAGCCCCAAAAAATTCATCCACAGAGGTCAGGGCCTGATGCCCAATAGGAAGACCATATGCCCAGGTCTGGGAATCCCCTGACAACAGAGTCTTAATGAATGTAATTCTCTGTGCCACAGTTCCAGACGAGTTAGGCCTTAACTCAAAGTATGATAACACTCTATTTCTAAAGTTCCGAAAGTCAGATCTGTCGCCAGAAAACCTTTCAGGTACAGGCATACGTATGTCTGTGTTAAGAGGAGATCGCACTGATTGAAGTTCCTGAATAGCCCCAAATATCTGACATAACTGGGTCTGTTGGTTCAAAACTGCCGCGGAAAGTTGGTTTACCGCGGTGGTCAGGACTTCAACATGGCTATACAGTGCGTCCATTCGGGTTCAGTCTGCCATTCTGTAACGATTGGTGTTAGCACGCAGAGAGAATCTGATTATTGGCGATCTGCAGTACCACCAAGAATGCAGATATACGCCTGATTATCGATGATCTGCAGAATCAGCGATAATACAGATGTATAGCTAACCTCTGGACACCAGAATAGTGAGAGTGTTTGGTGTAACAGTAACAACTCTGAGTGGAGACCACCAGAGGAGCTGGCGGCCTAAGACTCCTGAGGAATTCACCCCTGACTGTGAGTGATATTCCTGTAGCCTGTGGACCCCTGGGCGAGGGACCGAGGCTGGGTTGCAGAAAGCCATGCAGCTAATATGAAAGGTATTGCCCTGAACTGGGCTAACGTAATACAGTAATAGCACAATCCTAGTCTGGGGTGTGAGGTCCGTAGTCACAACACCCTGGAACTAGTCTGGAGCATAACATAAATGATAATACAATTCCCTAGTCTTGGGTGTGAGGGCCTTGATCTCAACACCTTGGAACTATGCTAGAGAATACACAGAAGATACACAGTATTCCTAGTCTGGGGTGTGAGGGCCTTGATCTCAACACCCTGGAACTGGTCTAACAAATAAACAGTACAAGGTAATCTGGCTCAATGTGAATTCCCAGGTCCACCTGGTTCAAACACACTGTAAGGATCTGATTATGGTCTGAATGCTTCCACAAAGTGTTTGCAATGGCAGACAACCAGCAACTGACAAGCAAGCAGAATATATAGTAGCTGAACTCTGCTGCCCCACCTGAGCCACTCAGCCAATCATGAGTCCAGCAGGAATCAGCTGATCGTCCTGATCAGCTGACACTTCCCCTGCTGGTATAAAGGTCCTGACTTCTGGCCCGCGCGCGCGTAGCTCTTCATCCATCTATGTGGACTAACAGACCCAGCCACTCCAAAGGCACGCTGCTGCGTACAAACCGCCACCTTGGACGCGGAAACAGCCGCTTTGCTGTTAGAACATTCGGCGGCTTTTCCGTGTTCTGCCACACTACCAGACGCGTGCCTACGCGTGCAAACCGCCGCGTTGGACGCGGAATCAGCCGCCTTGCTTTCAGCACACGCGCTGGCTTTTCCGCGTTTTCTCACACTCTCTCTTTTAAAAAAAATAAAATGAGAATATAGTAGATATTAATTACGTGAATTCTGAAGAAGACACCATCTTGGCGAGCCCCCACTGAAAGGAAGTTGTCACTAGGCTGCGGCCTACGAGGTTTCAGATGTTTTAGATTCCTGACCAGTCCTTATATGCTACAAAATACAGAATTTGCACATGCGCAATATCTTACAATAATTACAGAAAATCACATGACTTATAAGAAATATCACAGTTGAATGATCAAGGGAAAACATGTTATTTATGACAATACAGGTGTCCACATTGGGGAATTTGCCCAGTGCAGAGATTTGACTATTCTCAGTTTCATACAGCCAGTCTTTCCTGATTAGATACATAATTGTACATGAAATTGATCTATATTCTAAAGTATATATACATACAATAATATAAAGATTCAAAGGCTCAAACCACCCTTTCAGGGATTACTGCTCTGAACTGCGGTTTGCCGCCCTGACCCTAGCTCGGGGGTTACCGCCAATGAGGTTAACGGTACAATTTTACCTTCAGATTCAATCTTTCAAAGCGATTTGAACTATCGAAATGAATCGAAAGGCAGTTATCGATTGTTCTCATTAACAGAATGATTTAAGAAGATTTTGCATTCTGATTTGATCATGAAATCTAACTTTTGGATCAGTATTTTGTCCTTTTCCAATTGACCAAATAATTATTTCAAATTGATTTGTGCCACACACTGCGTAGTTTTCTATTTGATTTGATCATAAAAATTGTGTCCAAAAATCAAATCTGATGGAGAAATTGTACCGTAAAGGATCATCTTGAGACCACTGGCAATTTCTTCATTATTTTATAGCTTCTGTATAGCAGCCACATTTTGTTTCAAAATATTGCACATGCAAAACTTGCAACATTCTCACCTTTATGTGATAATTTTTTTAATTTTTGCATGGCTACAGAATGGAGGCAAGGGCGCATTGCAAGAGTTGTATTACAAGATGAAGACATAACAACCAAAATAGAAGGTGACTGGAAGAGACTCAACACCCTTATGCATTATCAGGTACCTCGGTTTTTTAACATCTGGCGGCATCTAACTATTTTTATTTTACATTATGAAAATGTTTGACAGGAATGGTAGAAAATACACTGCAGGATTTGTGTGTTTGGGAGTGCATGCACTCTATACTATTGCGTTCACCGGGGTGAACATTTGCCCCATTATGCCCTGCATGCCTTAAACGTTAACAGAAAATTGTATACTCACCTTTGGTAATTTTACCTTCTTGCTGAATGCCATGACAGCACAGCATACACATGGTTAGCTCCTCCCTCATAACCCCACAGGATAGGTAACTATAAATTTGAATGCCTTTCCCCCCTCAGTGCTTTTTTAACTAGACCTTCCCTAAAGAGAGAAAATTTGGGTGGGAAGATCCTGTGTGCTGCCATGGCATTCAGCAAGAAAGGAAAATTACCAAAGGTGAGCATACAATTTTCCATTTTCTCTCTGAATCCATGGCAGCTAACACATGGGATATAACTATTACAAAATAAACTGGGAGGGAAAATTTCTGCTCATGCAATGAACTCCAATTTATTTATTCAAGTTACTTTCAGTGATGACAATACAGATGTTCCAAAGACCCTCGTCGACAAAGTTGCTGGATCCACTCTATAATGTTTATAGCTGAATTATTGCAGATTTCCTTCTGTTTTAACCACTTCCCGACCGCCTAACACACAGAGGCGGCCGGGAAGTGGACCCCGCAAGGACCGCCGTATAGACAAATGGCGGCGGTCCTTGTAGGGGCATGGGCGGAGCGATCGCGTCATCCGTGACGCGATCCTCCGCCTGTCGCCGCTCACCCGCCGCAACATCCCGCCGGCCATGCGGAAGCGCCGGCGGGATGTTAACACCGTGATCGCCGCATACAAAGTGTATAATACACTTTGTAATGTTTACAAAGTGTATTATACAGGCTGCCTCCTGCCCTGGTGGTCCCAGTGTCCGAGGGACCACCAGGGCAGGCTGCAGCCACCCTAGTCTGCACCCAAGCACACTGATTCCCCCCCCCCCCGCCCCAGATCGCCCACAGCACCCCTCAGGACCCCCCCTGCCCACCCAACAGACCCCTGTTTGCACCCAATCACCCCCCTAATCACCCATCAATCACTCCCTGTCACTATCTGTCAACGCTATTTTTTTTTTATCCCCCCCTCCCCCCTGCCCCCTCCTGATCACCCCCCCACCCCTCAGATTCTCCCCAGACCCCCCCCCCCCCCTGTGTACTGTATGCATCTATCCCCCTGATCACCTGTCAATCACCCGTCAATCACCCATCAATCACCCATCAATCACCCATCAATCACCCCCTGTCACTGCCACCCATCAATCAGCCCCTAACCTGCCCCTTGCGGGCAATCTGATCACCCACCCACACCAATAGATTGGCCGCAGATCACCTCCCAAGTGCAGTGTTTACATCTATTCTCTACCCTAAACACCCACTAATTACCCATCAATCACCCATCAATCACCCCCTATCACCACCTGTCACTGTTACCCATCAGATTAGACCCTAATCTGCCCCTTGCGGGCACCCAATCACCCGCCCACACGCTCAGATTGCCCTCAGACCCCCCCTTATCAATTCACCAGTGCAATATTTACATCTGTTATTCCCTGTAATAACCGACTGATCACCTGTCAATCACCCATCAATCACCCCCTGGCACTGCCACCCATCAATCAGCCCCTAACCTGCCCCTTGCGGGCAATCTGATCACCCACCCACACCAATAGATCGCCCGCAGATCCGACGTCCGATCACCTCCCAAGTGCAGTGTTTACATCTATTCTCTACCCTAAACACCCACTAATTACCCATCAATCACCCCCTATCACCACCTGTCACTGTTACCCATCAGATCAGACCCTAATCTGCCCCTTGCGGGCACCCAATCACCCGCCTACACGCTCAGATTGCCCTTAGACCCCCCCTTATCAATTTGCCAGTGCAATATTTACATCTGTTCTCCCCTGTAATAACCCACTGATTACCTGTCAATCACCTGTCAATCACCTGTCAATCACCTATCAATCACCCATCAATCACCCCCTGTCACTGCCACCCATCAATCACCCCCTGTCACTGCCACCCATCAATCAGCCCCTAACCTGCCCCTTGCGGGCAATCTGATCACCCACCCACACTAATAGATCGACCGCAGATCCGACATCAGATCACCACCCAAGCGCAGTGTTTACATCTATTCTCTCCTCTAAACACCCACTAATTACCCATCAATCACCCCCTATCACCACCTGTCACTGTTACCCATCAGATCAGACCCTAATCTGCCCCTTGCGGGCACCCAATCACCCGCCTACACGCTCAGATTGCCCTCAGACCCCCCCTTATCAATTCGCCAGTGCAATATTTACATCTCTTTTTCCCTGTAATAACCCACTGATTACCTGTCAATCACCTATCAATCACCCATCAATCACCCCCTGTCACTGCCACCCATCAATCACCCCCTGTCACTGCCACCCATCAATCAGCCCCTAACCTGCCCCTAGCGGGCAATCTGATCACCCACCCACACCAATAGATCGCCCGCAGATCCGACGTCCGATCACCTCCCAAATGCAGTGTTTACATCTGTTCTCTACCCTAAACACCCACTAATTACCCATCAATCACCCCCTGTCACTGCTACCTATCAGATTAGACAAGACAAGACAAATAACATTTATATTGCGCTTTTCTCCTTGCGGACTCAAAGCGCCAGAGCAGAGCAGCAGCCACTAGGGCGCGCTCTATTGGCAGTAGCAGTGTAAGGGAGACTTGCCAAAGGTCTCCTACTGAATTAGTGCTGGCTTACTGAACAGGCAGAGCCGAGATTCGAACCCTGGTCTCCTGTGTCAGAGGCAGAGCCCTTAACCATTACACCATCAGCCAACTGCCAATTACCCCTATCTGCCCCTAGGGCACTCAATCACCCGCCCACACCCTTAGAACGCCCTCAGACCCCAGCCCTGATCACCTCGCCAGTGCATTGCTTGCATCTATTCCCCCCTCTAATCACACCTTGAGACACCCATCAATCACCTCCTGTCACCCCCTAGCACACCTACCCATCAGATCAGGCCCTAATTTGCCCTGTGTGGGCTCCTGATCACTCAGCAAAACCCTCAGATCCCCCTCAGACCCCCTTCCGATCACCTCCCCAGTGCATTGATTGCATCTATTTTCCCCTCTAACCACCCCCTGAGACACCCTCAATCACCTCCTGTCACCCCCTAGCACTCCTATCCATCAGATCAGGCCCAATACAACCTGTCATCTAAAAAGCCACCCTTCTTATGACCGGTTCCACAAAATTCGCCCCCTCATAGACCACCTGTCATCAAAATTTGCAGATGCTTATACCCCTGAACAGTCATTTTGAGACATTTGGTTTCCAGACTACTCACGGTTTTAGGCCCGTAAAATGCCAGGGCGGTATAGGAACCCCACAAGTGACCCCATTTTAGAAAAAAAGACACCCCAAGGTATTCTGTTAGGTGTATGACGAGTTCATAGAGTTTATTTTTTGTCAAAAGTTAGCGGAAATTGATTTTTTTTTTTTTTTTTCACAAAGTGTCATTTTTCACTAACTTGTGACAAAAAATAAAATCTACTATGAACTCACCATACACCTAACGGAATACCTTGGGGTGTCTTCTTTCTAAAATGGGGTCACTTGTGGGGTTCCTATACTGCCCTGGCATTTTAGGGGCCCTAAACCGTGAGGAGTAGTCTAGAAAACAAATGCCTCAAAATGACCTGTGAATAGGACTTTGGGCCCCTTAGCGCAGTTAGGGTGCAAAAAAGTGCCACACATGTGGTATCTCCGTACTCAGGAGAAGTAGTATAATGTGTTTTGGGGTGTATTTTTACATCTCTCTGTAAATGGACAATTGTGTGTAAAAAAAATCAAACAATTGTCATTTACAGAGATATTTCTCCCACCCAGCATGGGAATGTGTAAAAATACACCCCAAAACACATTATACTACTTCTCCTGAGTACGGCAATACCACATGTGTGGCACTTTTTTGCAGCCTAACTGCGCTAAGGGGCCCAAAGTCCAATGAGTACCTTTAGGATTTCACAGGTCGTTTTGCGACATTTGGTTTCAAGACTACTCCAAACAGTTTAGGGCCCCTAAAATGCCAGGGCAGTATAGGAACCCCACAAATGACCCCATTCTAGAAAGAAGACACCCAAAGGTATTCCGTTAGGAGTATGGTGAGTTCATAGAAGATTTTATTTTTTGTCACAAGTTAGCGGAAAATGACACTTTGTGAAAAAAAACAATTAAAATCAATTTCCGCTAACTTGTGACAAAAAAATAAAAACTTCTATGAACTCACCATGCTCCTAACGGTATACCTTGGGGTGTCTTCTTTCTAAAATGAGGTCATTAGTGGGGTTCCTATACTGCCCTGGCATTTTAGGGGCCCTAAACCGTGAGGAGTAGTCTTAAAACAAAAATGACCTGTGAAATCCTAAAGGTACTCATTGGACTTTGGGCCCCTTAGCGCAGTTAGGATGCAAAAAAGTGCCACACATGGGGTATTGCCGTACTCGGGAGAAGTAGTATAATGTGTTTTGGGGTGTATTTTTACACATACCCATGCTGGGTGGGAGAAATACCTCTGTAAATGACAATCTTTTGATTTTTTTTACACACAAATGTCCATTTACAGAGTTATTTCTCCCACCCAGCATGAGTATGTGTAAAAATACACCCCAAAACACATTGTACTACTTCTCCCGAGTACGGCGATACCACGTGTGTGGCACTTTTTTGCACCCTAACTGCGCTAAGGGGCCCAAAGTCCAATGAGTACCTTCAGGATTTCACAGGTCATTTTGAGAAATTTCGTTTCAAGACTACTCCTCACGGTTTAGGGCCCCTAAAATGCCAGGACAGTATAGGAACACCACAAATGACTCCATTTTAGAAAGAGGACACCCCAAGGTATTCTGTTAGTAGTACGGTGAGTTCATAGAAGATTTTATTTTTTGTCGCAAGTTAGCGGAAATTGATTTTTATTGGTTTTTTTCACAAAGTGTCATTTTCCGCTAACTTGTGACAAAAAATAAAATCTTCTATGAACTCACCATACTCCTAACGGAATACCTTGGGGTGTCTTCCTTCTAAAATGGGGTCATTTGTGGGGTTCCTGTACTGTCCTGGCATTTTAGGGGCCCTAAACCGTGAGGAGTAGTCTTGAAACGAAATTTCTCAAAATGACCTGTGAAATCCTAAAGGTACTCATTGGACTTTGGGCCCCTTAGCGCAGTTAGGGTGCAAAAAAGTGCCACACATGTGGTATCGACGTACTCAGGAGAAGTAGTATAATGTGTTTTGGGGTGTATTTTTACACATACCCATGCTGGGTGGGAGAAATCTCTCTGTAAATGGACAATTGTGTGTAAAAAAAATCAAACAATTGTCATTTACAGAGATATTTCTCCCACCCAGCATGGGTATGTGTAAAAATACACCCCAAAACACATTATACTACTTCTCCTGAGTACGGCAATACCACATGTGTGGCACTTTTTTGCAGCCTAACTGCGCTAAGGGGCCCAAAGTCCAATGAGCACCTTTAGGCTTTACAGGGGTGCTTACAATTTAGCACCCCCCAAAATGTCAGGACAGTAAACACACCCCACAAATGACGCCATTTTGGAAAGTAGACACTTCAAGGTATTCAGAGAGGAGCATAGTGAGTCCGTGGCAGGTTTCATTTTTTTTGTCGCAAGTTCGAAGAAATGGAAACTTTCTTTTTTTGTCACAAAGTGTCATTTTCCGCTTACTTGTGACAAAAAATAATATCTTCTATGAACTCACTATGCCTCTCAGTGAATACTTTGGGATGTCTCCTTTCCAAAATGGGGTCATTTGGGGGGTATTTATACTATCCTGGAATTCTAGCCCCTCATGAAACATGACAGGTGGTCAGAAAAGGCAGAGATGCTGGAAAATGGGAAAATTCACTTTTTGCACCATAGTTTGTAAACGCTATAACTTTTACCCAAACCAATAAATATAGGCTGAATGGGGTTTTTTTTAATCAAAAACAAGTTTGTCCACATTTTTCGCGCTGCATGTATACAGAAATTTTATTTTATTTGAAAAATGTCAGCACAGAAAGTTAAAAAAATATTTTTTTTGCCAAAATTCATGACTTTTTTGATGAATATAATAAAAAGTAAAAATCGCAGGAGCAATCAAATAGCCCCAAAAGAAAGCTTTATTAGTGACAAGCTTTATTAGAGCCAAAATTCATTTAGGTGGTAGGTTGTATGAGTGAGCAATAAACCGTGAAAGCTGCAGTGGTCTGAATGGAAAAAAAGTGGCCGGTCCTTAAGGGGGGTAAAGCCCTAGGTCCTCAAGTGGTTAAGAAGGCAAATACACCAAGCTTTGCTTTTTTTAGTACGAGGACTTTTTGGTCCCTTTTATCCCCCTATACATGACCCTGAGCTGCTTGGTCACTCTGTTGTACTGGCCCAAGCCCTATCTCATACAGCCTTATCAATCCCTGCCATGTACTGATGAGGATCAAAAGTCTGAAACAGGCTGTCTACATGTGGGTTTGATATGGCTGTGTAAAATTTAAAGCTATAGGCTTGCTATACACCAGCGGTTCTGGATGCTTGCTTGGCTTACCAAGGGCGAAAAGGGATAATTTGCATATTCAGTAGTGGTGCATTGTGGGTAACCACAAATGTTCACTTATAGCTGAATTATTGCAGATTTCCTTCTGTTTTAAGAAGGCAAATACACCAAGCTTTGCTTTTTTTTAGTAGGAGTGCTTTTTGGTCCTTTTTATCCACCTATACATTCTTAGTAGTTTGGGTCACCCTGAGCTGCTTGGTTACTCTGTTGTACTGGTCCAAACCCTATCTCATACCGCCTTATCAATCCCTGCCATGTACTGATGAGGGTCAAAAGTCTGAAACAGGCTGTCTACATGTGGGTCTGATATGGCTGTGTAAAATTTAAAGCTATAGGCTTGCTATACACCAGTGGTTCTGGATGCTTGCTTGGCTTACCAAGGGCGAAAAGGGATAATTTGCATATTCAGTAGTGGTGTATTGTGGGTAACCAAATATAGCTGAATTATTGCAGATTTCCTTCTGTTTTAAGAAGGCAAATACACCAAGCTTTGCTTTTTTTTTTAGTAGGAGAGCTTTTTGGTCCCTTTTATCCCCCTATACATTCCTAGTAGGTTGGGTTTATCCTGAGCTGCTTGGTCACTCTGTTATAATGGTTTATGAAAGTGTTCTGTGATGACCAGTTTGCTGCTCTGCATATAACTTCTGGTGAAACTTCCGCATACGTTGCCCAACATACCGCCAACATCGTGGTAGAATGTGGCCTGATTACATTAGGTGGGATCGTCCCCATAGCCCTAATAGTTTTGGTGTGCCATGATGCGATGGCTCTTGTTGTCGCTGGTTGGCCCTTATGGTATCCACTGGGCCTTTCTGTTTTCCTGAATGTTGCTTCCAAGTACCTTTTTAAAGTCCTAGGGATATCCAGAGCATCCGGAATAGATAACTCCTCATTGCTATATGAAGGTAATGGGGAAAGTATTGGCAGTGCTCAATCAGGCTGCAACTGAAATTAAAGCAACAGAGGTGTGCAACACCCCCCAGCGACTTAAATTACACACCCTCAATACAAATCAGATGCAAAACTATGCACTAAACCCTAATCTAAATAAATTGAATGGAAACTGATACACCTGGATGCAGCTTGCCATAAGTAGACTTACATTTTTGTACAAAAGGAGATATTGGCAGCGCTTCCAAATACAGGCTGCACCCAAGTTGACCAGCTGAGTAGATGTGCACAGCCCACTTACAGGCAGATTACACAACTTGCATTCAAAACAGATGCAGCAAAGGAAAATGTTGGCTTCAAGGATAGCCTGTGCACAGATTGTCTCTTCCACGACAATTACGTGCCCTTTTGGAAGAGACATAACCACTAGCTAAACCTAACCACTAGCTGACAGTTAAAAACGTAGTATGAACCTGAGGCTGCTAGCCATAAGTGATCTACACATTTTCTAAAGAACAAGGAAAGAATTGCCAGCGCTCAATCGGGCTGCAACTAAAATTAAATCAACAGAGGTGCTAAAGTCTAGCCTAAATAAATGGAATGCAAACTGATACACATGGATGCAGCTAGCCACTTACATTTTTGTACAACAGAAGATTCCAAATGCAGGCTGCAACCAAATTGAACAGGTGCATAGATGAGCAGAGCCTACGTATGGCTAGCTGCATCCATGTGTATCAGTTTGCATTCAATTTCGATTGGGTTTAGTGCATAGTTTTGTATCTGATCTGTATTCAGGTGTGTAATTTAAGTCCCTGGGGGACGCTGTATGCCTCTTTTGGTTTAATTTCAGTTGCAGCCTGATTGCCAAACAATTAGAAAATGTGTAGACCACTTATGGCTAGCAGCCTCAGGTTCATACTATGTTTTTAATTGTCAGCTAGTGATTAGGTTTAGCTAGTGGTTAGGTCTCTTCCAAGAGGGCACCTCATTGTCATGGAAGAGTCTAGTATTGAACAATGTGTGCGCAGGCAGTCCTTGAAGCCAATGTCCTCCTTTGCTGCATCTAATTTTTTTTTCTTTCCAATATTTTTTTTTTTTATTGAGCTTTTATAGTATACAGTACATCAGAAGGAACGATATGACAGAAACTAGTTTAAAATAAACTGCATATATAGAAGTTAGATCATCGTAATATATCGCAAGTATTTGAGGATTGTATTATTCATATATACTGGAGGTTGGTGCCTCTCCTCAGGGCCTCAGTTGGTTTTGTGATGACTTGTAAACTGACTGAAGTGCTTCTCGCCCTTAGTGAGTGCTATAGGGGGAAACTTTGCGTATGCCTCTGCAAGGGCTATTAGCCATCTACCTGCAGAGGAAGAGAAGAAACATGTATCAGTATTGGGGCTTAAAGACAGAAGGAGGGTCCCACAATGAGATGGTTTGAGAGGGCTTAAGATTCAGAGGAGGCCCGAGAGGGTGGTTTGGACCACTGGCTAGGGATGATCGGAAAGAGCAAGGCTCCCTTTGCCATATCGACTTGTTCATTTGGCACTTTTATTGGTCTGTTGCCTGTGCTAAATAAAAATCTTTTGTCATATACAAGGATTTTGTTATTGAGGTAAGCCACCTCATATTATTTCCTCAATATTAAGCTGTTTTTAGATGCTTTTATTTCAACCAGGGCGCCTCTTTACCTTCAATTGTCTACCGCTCTGTAGGCTGCTATCCTAACCATTATACCACCAACGCAACACACTACAATGCTAACGGAAGGCAAAGTACCCTCCTGCCTCAAAAGATCTCTAATTATCCCAGTTCCCAAAAAGCCAGGGAACACAGAACTTAACAACTTTAGGCCTGTAGCCCTTACCCCTGTCATCGCAAAGATCCTCGAACGTGTTGTCCTTGCCCTCCTGAAGTGCTCCACTGATGCCCTCCTCGACCCACACCAGTTTGCGTACAGAGCCAACAGGTCCGTGGAGGATGCCATAAACGTCAGCCTGGCACACATCACTGAGCACCTCGACAAACCAGACTCCTATGCCAGGATCCTATTCTTGGATTTTAGCTCTGCGTTCAACACCATCTGCCCGGTCATCCTGCTCGACAACCTTAGGCAGCTTGGAGTCAATCCCACCCTGTGTGCATGGGTCAACGACTTTCTCTCCAACAGAACGCAGCGGGTTATGCTCGGAAACTGCTCCTCCCACGAAAAAACCACCAACGTAGGGGCTCCGCAAGGGTGTGTGCTGTCCCCGCTACTCTTTTCTCTGTACACCAACAACTGCACCTCATCTGCAGACCCCGTCAAAGTCATTAAATTTGCAGACGACACCACTATCATCGGCCTTATCGACAACAGAGGTGAGCACACTTACCGAAGCGAGATTGAGAGGATCAGCAATTGGTGCAAGGGTAACAAGCTCGTTCTCAATGTGACAAAAACTGTTGAGCTCATTGTAGACTCCAGGAAGCACCCCTCCACGCTCTCCCCAGTCTTCATTGATGGAACTGCAGTCTCCAGGGTGTCCGACGTACGGTTCCTCGGTACAACCATAACTAACGACCTTAGGTGGGAGCAAAACACTTCCAGGATACAAAAGAAGGCCCAGCAGAGGCTATTCTTTTTGCGTCAACTGAAGAAATTCGGTATGCCACGCGAACTGCTGACCAGCTTTTACACCGCTACCACGGAATCAATACTCTGCTCCTCCGTCATTGTATGGTATGCAGGGGCATCTGCTAAGGACAAGTACAAACTCCAAAGGGTAATTAACACCGCAGAGAAGATCATAGGATCGCCCCTACCACCTCTGGACCTTCTCCACACAGCGAGATTGGGGTTGAGGGCTTCCAAGATTTCACGGGACCCCTCTCACCCAGGTAACTGCCACTTCAAATTTATGCAAACAGGCCGACGTTACAGGACCATCTATTCCAGAACTACCAGGCGCAGGAACACATTCTTCCCTCAAGCTGTCCTCCACCTGAACTCCACATCCTCCCTCCATAACTGTCCGCAGCGCCTAGTCCCTAGCCAATGCTCTGATCCCTGATCTCTCACCACTCTGGGCAGTACTGCCCCACACTCTAGCTACTAGTGCCCTCAAATGAACTGTTCCCCAGTTTCTAAAATGCATGCTGCTATACCCATCCCATTGTATATACCTGTCTGTTCTTGTTCTGTCTGTCATGTAAAGAAATGCCTATGCCATGTGTACCACAACCAATTCCGGGCACGACAACTGTCGTACTTGGCGAATAAAGTCAATTCTGATTCTGATTCTGCTACATGCTGAAGCCAGCCTAGCATGTACCATTGTGATATATCCAAAAGAAAAATGAGCTTGCTTAGGGAATTGTAGGATTTTGCCACAGAGACTGTGTACCACAGAGACTGTGTACCACAAAGACTGTGCATGCAGTTGCTGTTGAATGATTTTATGGGGATGTATGTGTGTCTTTTGAAGGGAGGAAGTAAGTCTGCTCCAAGAAGTTTCAGCATGTAGTGTTGGTGGTAGGATAGCAGCCTATCGAGCACTAGACCTGGGTTTGATTCCCGGCCAATGTATGTAAGCTGGCTTTTGAAATCCTACAATTCCCTAAGCAAGCTCATTTTTCTCTTGGATATATCACAATGGTATATGCTAGGCTGGCTTCAGCATGTAGCATTGTGGTGTGTTGTGTTGGTGGTATAATGGTAAGGATAGCACCCTACAGAGTGGTAGGCCTGGGTTCAATTCCTGGGCCTGGCCAATGTATGTGAGTTGGCTTTTGAAATCCTACAATTCCCTAAGCAAGCTCATTTTTTTCTTGGATATATCATAATGGTACATGCTAGGCTGGCTTCAGCATGTAGTGTTGGCAGTGGTATAGTGGTGAAGAGAGCTACCTACCAAGCATACCAAGCACTAGACCTGGGTTCAATTCCCGGCCAAGGTATGTAAGCTCTACAATACCCTGGAAGACGAGACCCTCCTCCGTCCAGGAGAAGGGAGGAAGGAGGAAGGGAGTCTATTGAGTAGAAATTCTTCTTATTACGCAGAAATCAGTTCGGGGGGGGGGATTTGAATTCCGCGAAATTTCATTTTGTTCCGCGGAAATTCCGATTTAGGGCTATAGCAATTCCGTTCCGTTGCATCGGAACCGGAATCACCAAATTCCGTCTGGAATCGCGGAATTATAAATTTCGCTGAATGCAGCGACCATCCCTATCACTGGCTAGGCATACAAACAAAGGGGAGAGATACTCTCCCTAACATAGAAAGAAAAATAAACAATGGAAATAAAAAATAAAAATGAGAATAAGAATAAACCTTATTAATGCTATTTAACTACAAAGGAAGGAAAAGAAAATTGAGAGGGAAACCTGATCCTCCTGCAATGGGGTCTCAATCTAGGGATTTGGAATTTTGGGGTTTGAAACTTGTTGCTAAAGACAAGAAGTCTGCGTAAGGGTGAGATTTCAAAGGTTTGGTGAATATTAATGGGCTATATTTTTATATATAAGTAGTGATGCTCGGATACCCCTTTTTATTATTCGAGTTTGGTCGAATTCGAATAGTAAATTATTCGAATTCGGTCGAATATTCGAGTCGAATATTTTTTACTATTTGATTCGACCTCGGACTTCGAGCTCACTATTCGAGTCGGTATTCGAGCTCATTATTCGAGCTGACTATTCGAATTGGCCTTAAATAGCTTCCAACACTTGTTTTGAGGGTGAATGATGCAAGAAACATCTTTTTTTCCAAGTAACAACAGCAAGTGATTATGTGGGGATGTTCCTTTAAAAAAAAAGGTGGAAAGAGAAGAGAAGTTGTGTCCAAAATTCTGTTCAGTAGTGTATATACTTCTTCTTCTTCTTCTTTATCTTCTATATCTTCTTCTTCTTCTTCTATATCTTCTTATTCTTCTATATCTTCTTCTTCTTCTTCATTTTCTTCTTCTTCTTCTTCTATATCTTCTTCTTCTTCTTCTTCTTCTTCTTCTTCTTCTTCTTCTTCTTCTTCTTCTTCTTCTTCTTCTTCTTCTTCTTCTTCTTCTTCTTCTTCATCTTCTTCTTCTTCTTCATCTTCTTCTTCTTCATCTTCTTCATCTTCTTTTTCATCTTCTTCTTCTTCATCTTCTTCTTCTTCATCTTCTTCTTCTTCTCTTTCTTCTTCTTCTTTTTCTATATCTTCTTCTTCTTCTATATCGTCTTCTTCTTCTTCACTTATTCTCTTTTATATATATTTTTTAAAGAAATGCAGCTATTTTTGAGCGTAATAAATAGCTGGTGGCGCACGCATGTTGGAAGCGCCATTGTATGTGCTCCCTGGCAGTGGAAACACACAGACAGCAGGAGGTAAATTCAGCAGCAGGAGGAGGAGGATGATTGTGTGGCAGCAGGCAATCAATGAGGCAGGCAGCGATACATAATAGGCTGTGGTACCTAGCGGTGGTACCAGGCCGTAAATACACAGCATGAGGTTCCAGACAGCGGTCGTGAAGCCCACATCATGTCCAATACACAACTGGGACAACACAGTTTTCAACCCGGACACCTCTAAAAATAATATCACAAAGTATTAATAAAAAGTATGTGTATATTTTTTGTTTTTTTTTAAAGAAATGCAGCTATTTTTGAGCGTAACAAATAGCTGGTGGCGCATGGTGGAAGCGCCATTGTATGTGCTCCCTGGCAGTGGAAACACACAGACAGCAGGAGGTAAATTCAGCAGCAGGAGGAGGAGGATGGGTGTGTGGCAGCAGGCAGTCAATGAGGCAGGCAGCGTGACATAATAGCCCTGGTACCTAGCGGTGATACCAGGGCGTAAATAAACACAACAGGAGGTCCCAGACAGCGGTCGTGCAGCCCACATCGTGTCCAATACACAACTGGTACAACACATTTTTTAACCCGGGCACCTCAGAAAAATTAAACCTTTTTTTTTTATTTTTTTTTAATGGTTTACTTTTTTTTTTTACAGCAAATTACACAGATATAGCTATTGTTGGACGTAATAGCTGGTGGCAGAGTGGCAGCAGAAGGTAAAATCTGTGTACCCTTGGCAGTGAGAAACACAGACAGGCAGCAGCAGCAGGAGGAATGGAGGAGTAGTGTGAGTGTGGCAGCAGGTAGGTAGGCAGCGTGACATAATAGCCCTGGTACCTAGCGTTGATACCAGGGCTGTAAATAAACACAACAGGAGGTCCCAGACAGCGGTCGTGCAGCCCACATCGTGTCCAATACACAACTGGGACAACACAGTTTTCAACCCGGGCACCTCAGAAAAATTAAACCTTTTTTTTTTTTTTTTTTATGGTTTACTTTTTTTTTTTACAGCAAATTACACAGATATAGCTATTGTTTGACGTAATAGCTGGTGGCAGAGTGGCAGCAGAAGGTAAATCTGTGTACCCTGGCAGTGGGAAACACAGACAGACAGACAGCAGAAGGGCAGTACACAGCAGCCCACTGTAGATGTAAAATGTGTGGCTGCAGGCGACGTAATAGTCAAAGTGAACCAGGCTGGCTTAGTGAGCAGGAGCCAGGAGGTGGTAAAGGGTGGTAAGGCACATTAACGATGGTTCTTCCGGCAGCCAGTTCATGTCCCCCTCTCGCCGACAACAGGGGCCAGGAACTCGCCTTCCACCCACGCCTGGTTCATCTTGAGAAACGTCAGACTGTCCACAGACTTGTGAGACAGACGTGAGCGTTTCTCGTGACCACGCCACCAGCTGCACTGAAGCAGCGCTCGGACAGCACGCTGGAAGGGGGGCAGGACAGCACTTCCAGGGCGTACTGCGCCAGCTCGCTCCAGATCTCCAGGCGCTTGACCCAATACTCCATGAGATCAACAGGGGCATCGCTGTCAAGCCCGCTGTAGGACCCCACGTAGTCAGCCACCATGCGGGTCAGGCGCTGGCTGTGACCAGAGGAGGATGCTGCTGCATGCACCTCCTCTCTAGTCACTGCTGCCGGAGCCTCTACAGTTCTGTAGAGCTCATTGCTGAGAGACAGCAGGTCTGTGGGGCGCTTGCTGCTGGATGCAGGCACCTGCTGCTGCCTCTGTGCTGGCTGGACAGTGGGGGTGGAAGGCTGGGGAAAGGCTTCCTCCAAGTGCTCAACAAGGGCCTGCTGCAAGCTCCTTATTTGTTGCGCTGGGTCTCCTCCTGCAGACGGCAGGAACTGGCTCAACTTCCCCTTGAGGCGTGGGTCCAACCAGGGGCGTAACTAGAAATCACTGGGCCCCCCTGCGAATATTTGGATGGGCCCCCCCCCATAGGTGCCAAATAATCGTAATGGGGCAGCGTTTCACTGTAAATTAATTGTAAAGTGGGCAGCATTTTACCAGACAATCGTAATGTGGGCCAGAAAATCGTAATGTGGGCAGAGTTCACCAGAAAATCGTAATGTGGGCCTTTAGAAAATCATAATGTGGGCAGAGTTCACCAGAAAATCGTAATGTGGGCACCAGTCACCAGAAAATTGTAACGTGGACAGCATTCACCAGACAATCGTAATGTGGGCAGCGTTCACCAGAAAATCATAATGTGGGCAGAGTTCACCAGAAAATCATAATGTGGGCAGAGTTCACCAGAAAATCGTAATGTGGGCACCAGTCACCAGAAAATCGTAACGTGAGCAGCAGTCACCAGAAAATTGTAACGTGGACAGCATTCACCAGACAATTGTAATGTGGGCAGCGTTTACCAGAATATCGTAATGTGGGACAGAAAATCGTAATGTGGGCAGAGTTCACCAGAAAATCGCAATGTGGGCAGCAGTCACCAGAAAATCGCCATGTGGGCAGCAGTCACCAGAAAATCGCCATGTGGGCAGCAGTCACCAGAAAATCGCAATGTGGGCAGCAGTCACCAGAAAATCGCAATGTGGGCATCAGTCACCAGAAAATCCTAATGTGGGCAGCAGTCACCAGAATATCGTAATGTGGGCAGCAGTCACCAGAAAATCCTAATGTGGGCAGCAGTCACCAGAATATCATAATGTGGGCAGCACACACCAGAAAATCCTAATGTGGGCAGCAGTCACCAGAAAATCCTTATGTGGGCAGCAGTCACCAGAAAATCGCAATGTGGGCAGCAGTCACCAGAAAATCGCAATGTGGGCAACAGTCACCAGAAAATCGCAATGTGGGCAGCAGTCACCAGAAAATCCTAATGTGGGCAGCATACACCAGAAAATCGTAATGTGGGCAGCAGACACCTGAAAATCGTAATGTGGGCAGCAGACACCTGAAAATCGTAATGTGGGCAGCAGACACCTGAACATCGTAATGTGGGCAGCAGACACCTGAAAATCGTAATGTGGGCAGCAGGCACCTGAAAATCGTAATGTGGGCAGCAGACACCTGAAAATCGCAATGTGGGCAGCAGACACCTGAAAATCGTAATGTGGGCAGCAGACACCTGAAAATCGTAATGTGGGCAGCAGACACCAGAAAATCGCAATGTGGGCAGCAGTGACCAGAAAATCCTAATGTGGGCAGCAGACACCAGAAAATCCTAATGTGGGCAGCAGTCACCAGAAAATCGCAATGTGGGCAGCAGTGACCAGAAAATCGTAATGTGGGCAGCAGACACCAGAAAATCGCAATGTGGGCAGCAGACACCTGAAAATCGCAATGTGGGCAGCAGACACCTGAAAATCGTAATGTGGTCAGCAGACACCTGAAAATCACAATGTGGGCAGCAGACACCTGAAAATCGTAATGTGGGCAGCAGACACCTGAAAATCACAATGTGGGCAGCAGACACCTGAAAATCGTAATGTGGGCAGCAGACACCTGAAAATCGTAATGTGTGCAGCAGACACCTGAAAATCGTAATGTGGGCAGCAGACACCTGAAAATCGCAATGTAGGCAGCTGTCACCAGAAAATCCTAATGTGGGCAGCAGACACCAGAAAATCATAAAGTGGGCAGCAGACACCTGAAAATCGTAATGTGGGCAGCAGACACCTGAAAATCGTAATGTGGGCAGCAGACACCTGAAAATCGTAATGTGGGCAGCAGACACCTGAAAATCACAATGTGGGCAGCAGACACCTGAAAATCGTAATGTGGGCAGCAGACACCTGAAAATCGCAATGTGGGCAGCAGTGACCAGAAAATCATAAAGTGGGCAGCAGACACCTGAAAATCGTTATGTGGGCAGCAGACACCTGAAAATCGTAATGTGGGCAGCAGACACCTGAAAATCGTAATGTGGGCAGCAGACCCCTGAAAATCACAATGTGGGCAGCAGACACCTGAAAATCGTAATGTGGGCAGCAGACACCTGAAAATCGTAATGTGGGCAGCAGACACCTGAAAATCGCAATGTGGGCAGCAGTGACCAGAAAATCATAAAGTGGGCAGCAGACACCTGAAAATCACAATGTGGGCAGCAGACACCTGAAAATCGTAATGTGGGCAGCAGACACCTGAAAATCGTAATGTGGGCAGCAGACACCTGAAAATCGTAATGTGGGCAGCAGACACCTGAAAATCACAATGTGGGCAGCAGACACCTGAAAATCGTAATGTGGGCAGCAGGCACCTGAAAATCGCAATGTGGGCAGCAGTGACCAGAAAATCATAAAGTGGGCAGCAGACACCTGAAAATCGTAATGTGGGCAGCAGACACCTGAAAATCGTAATGTGGGCAGCAGACACCTGAAAATCGCAATGTGGGCAGCAGTGACCAGAAAATCATAAAGTGGGCAGCAGACACCTGAAAATCGTAATGTGGGCAGCAGACACCAGAAAATCGCAATGTGGGCAGCAGACACCTGAAAATCACAATGTGGGCAGCAGACACCTGAAAATCATAATGTGGGCAGTAGGCACCTGAAAATCACAATGTGGGCAGCAGTCACCTGAAAATCCCCCTGCAGTGACGTCAGCGGCGGAGGGATACATACCTTCTTCCTTGCGTTCCATCGCCGCCTTCTCGCTCTAGCGGCTGACGTCACTTCCGCTTCCGGAAGTGACGTCAGCCGCTAGAGCGAGAAGGCGGCGATGGAACGCAAGGAAGAAGGTATGTATCCCGCCGCCGCTGCTGCCCACACACATTTACTAGCTGGAGGGGGGCGCAGAGGGGAGAGCCCCGAGGTGAGGGAGAGGGGGGAACTTCCCCTCTCCCCGCCGACTGTGGGCAAGGCTTTCCCCTCATGCTGCCACCCCTCCAGCCCCCAAAAACGGCCCCGAGCGGGCCCCAGGGGGGGGCCGGGCCCCCCCGCGGGCGCAGGCGCTGCAGGGCCTATTGCTACGCCCCTGGGTCCAACATCATGCTGATCCAGATGTCCTCCCTCTGCTTCATCTGGATCACCCTGGGGTCCTTGCGCAGGCACGTCAGCATGTGCGCTGCCATTGGGAAGAGGCGGGCCACGTGTGCTGGCACATCGACGGCAGTGCTGTCCTCATCCTCCTCCTCTGCCTCCTCAGCCTCATCCTCTCTCCACCCCCGCACCAAATCAGCTGCGCTGTGCTGATCCCCCTCATCAGCAGCAAGGTCAGGGACCTCCATCAAGTCCTCCTCCTCCTCCCCCTCAGAGGTGGACTGTGCAGCAGCTTGCCGCTCCTGCTGGTCCAAGGCTGCCGCTCCCTGTTCCAGCAAAGCATCGAGGGCCCTGTTCAGCAGACAAACCAGGGGCACCCACTCGCAGACCATAGCATGGTCCCTGCTCACCATGTTAGTGGCCTGCAGAAAGGGAGCCAGCACTAAGCACACCTGCTGCATGTGCCTCCAGTCGTCATCGGGGACGATGGACGGGATGTTGCTGGTCTTGTTCCTTCTCTGAGCGGCGGAAACAGTGGCCAGGGCAAGGTACTGGTTGACAGCATGCTTCTGTTCAACCAGACGCTCCAACATCGCCAGGGTGGAGTTCCAGCGAGTTGGAACGTCAAGGATCAGCCGATGGCGTGGCAGCTCCAGCTCCTTTTGCACGTCTTCCAGGCTCGCACAGGCTGCAGCCGAGCGCCGGAAGTGACGCACAACGTTCCTTGCCGTTTCCAGCAGTTCGCCCATCCCCTGGTAGGTGCGCAAGAACTTTTGCACCACCAGGTTCAGCACGTGGGCAAGACAGGGGATGTGGGTCAGGTTTCCCCTGCCAATTGCGGCAACCAGATTGGCCCCATTGTCGGCCACCACCTCTCCGACTCTGAGACCTCTGGGGGTCAGCCAAATCCTCTCCTGCTCCTGGAGTTTGGCCAACACATGGGTTGCCGTCAGTTTGGTCTTCCCAAGGCTGACCAAGTGCAGCAGCGCTTGGCAGTGGCAGGCCTTCACGCTGCTGCTGAGGCGGGGGGTTTGGCCAGGTGTGCCGGAGGATGGCAGAGGATCGGAGGAACCTGCTGCAGTTCCCCTGACCCTGCGGGCTGGCACCACCCACTGTGTTGCTGCTGCTGCTGTGCCCGCTGCTGCTCTCTCATCTTCACCCCCTTCCACCAAGCTGACCCAGTGGACAGTGAAGGACAGGTAGCGGCCTGTCCCGAAGCTGCTGCTCCAGGAGTCCATGGTGACGTGGACCCTTTCCCCAACCGCGTGCTCCAGCCCTCGCTCCACATTGGCCATCACAAAGCGGTGCAGTGCAGGAATGGCCTTGCGGGCGAAAAAGTGTCTGCTGGGGAGCTGCCAGTCTGGGGCTGCACAAGCAAGCAGCGCACGCATGTCGCTCCCCTCCTGCATGAGCGTGTACGGCAGGAGTTCGGAGCACATGGCCCGTGCCAGCAAGCCGTTCAGCTGCAGCACGCGACGGCTGCTGGGAGGCAGAGCCCTAACCACCCCCTGGAAGGACTCGCTCAAAAGGCTCTGGCGTGGCCTTTTGCTGGCACGGGAATCAGCGGACACAGCAGAGGAGGCCACTGAGGACTGGCTGCCAGAACAGGCCTCAGTGTCGGCGGCAGGAGTTGCAGAGGGGGGAGGAGCAGTGCGTTTCCGCACTCCTGCTGGTGCTGCTGGAGGAGCAGGAGGGCGGGTGGCTGCTGTTGCTGCTGCTGCTGCTGAAGGCTGTGCAGTGATGGGTGTGGTGCCACTGCCAGCACCAGATGCCTTCAGCCTCTGGAACTCCTCATGCTGGTGGAAATGTTTCGCAGCAAGGTGGTTGATGAGCGAGCTGGTGCTGAACTTTAAGGGGTCTGCACCTCTGCTCAACTTCCGCTGACAGTGGTTGCAAGTGGCGTACTTGCTGTACACTGTGGGCATGGTGAAAAATCGCCAGATTGGTGACAAAAACAACCCCCTACGGCCTGGAGCCGCTGCTGCCTGTCTCCCTGTGGTGGTTGGGGCGGGGGCTTGGGTGCGGCTGGTGGTGGTACTGGCAGATGCTGCTGCTGCTGCTGCTGAGCCTGAGACACCAGCAGGCTGTGGGACCTGCCTACTGCTGCCAATGCTTGCAATGATGCGCCTCCTTGCAAGGCCCACAAAGCGCATCCTCCTCCTCAGAACTGCTGATGACGACATCCCCTGGAGCTGGTGGCACCCAGTTTTTGTCTGTCACCGTGTCATCATCATCATCCCCCTCCTGAAACATGTCCTGCTGGGATGATGACCCCCCAAACTCCTCTCCTGATGCATGGATGGGCTGCTTGACTGTCGCCACTGTCGCTGTCCTCCTCCCCCAAAGTGCCCATCAGCATCTCCTCCTCCAAATCGCCAACAACAGCAGACAATACCCTGGGGTAAAAATACTGCTGAGTGACAGGTCGCCAACTTGTGACGGTGAACTGGCCTCCTCCCCAGGCCCTGCTAGACGGCTGCTGCGAACAGGGGTGGTGGTGGTGAGGGTGGAGGCCTCGGATGCAGAGCTGATGGCGGGCTGCTCATCCTCCGTCATCAGTTGCACCACAGTGTCTGCATCCTTTTCCTCAATGGGACGTTTCCGACCCGGCTGGAGGAAAATAGGAGCAGGTACTACACGCTGCTGCTGCTGCTGCTGTGTCTCTGCAGCGTGAGTTGCTCCTGCTGGGCGGCGCCCAAGGCATCCACGGCCAGTGGCTATAGGAGGAATGTTAGCCACTGACGCAGCTGCTGCTGCTGCGGAACTGTGCATGGTGGCGCGGCCGCGGCTTGCCACAATGCTGCTCCCTCTCCTCTTGATTCCCTTGCTGCCCTTCCCCTTGCCCAAACCGTGCTGGCTGCCACTTCCAGACTTCTTTGATGTTTTTGGCGTAAACAAAAAAGTTTTTTAAAAGGGCGGGTGAAAAAGTGGTGTACTTTAATGGAGTGGGTTGGTGGGTGAGGTGACACTAATCACTAAGTGATTAGATCGCTAAGTGATTACTAGTACAGTACTAATACAAAATACAATAATTCAGTAATCAGTATAAGTGTGAACAGTGAACAGTGAGTGTGTCCCCTAGTACACTAACTAGAAAATACAGTAATCAGTAGTAATCAGATTAAGTAGAAGGAAATAGAGTGTGTGTGTGTGTGTACTGAGTGCACGCACACACACACGCAGGAGCTAGCCTATGAACAGTGACTGAGTGTCCCTAGTAGTAAGTAGTAAGTAAGTGTACAACTAGAAATTACAATAATCAGTAGTAATCAGAAGGAAATAGAGTGTGTGTACTGACAGTGCACGCACACACACACGCAGCGCAGGAGCTAGCCTATGAACAGTGACTGAGTGTCCCTAGTAGTAAGTAGTTAGTAAGTACAACTAGAAATTACAATAATCAATAGTAATCAGAAGGAAATAGAGTGTGTGTACTGTGCACGCACACACGCAGGAGCTATGAACAAACAGTGACAGTGACAGTGAGTGTCCTAGTACAGTTACTACAAAATACAATCACTCAGTAGTAAAGGACAGCAGAAACACTGGTATAATAAACTAACAGAGGACAGGAGGACAGCTGCCCACACAGGCAAGGCCCTGAGGCCTAAAGCTGTGAGCTTGCCTGCAGCAGCTGTGTCTGTCTCTATGTAACACACAAGCTACTAACTAAAATACAATGTCTATCTAACTAACAACAATATAGGTGTATATAGGAGGTGTATGTGAGCAAAAACGCTAGGTAGTTGACCACAATAAAGCTCTTGCTAAGCCAAAGCACAAAGGAGCAGATCTCTCTCTGTACAAAGTCAGGCAAGGACGGAAAAACCTAACATGGCGGCCGCTATTTATAGGGTAGGGGCTGGCCAGGGTCCCCCTCTGTGATTGGCTGCCGTCAGAGGGCCTGGGAGCCCTCTGATTGGCTCTAAGGACATCAATCTGGGCTATGACGCTATTCGAGCTCGGTATTCGAGCTCGAATAGCGCTGTTTGCTCGAATAGCTCAAATAGTGAATGGGCTATTCGAGTTCACTCGAATAGCCCATTCGAATAGCTGCAGCTATTCGAGCTCGGTATTCGAGCTCGAATAGCTGAAAAAGAGCTCGAATATTCGAGCTACTCGAATATTCGAGCTCTGCTGAGCACCACTGTATATAAGTTCCATTTTAAGATTGTTTTCCATTGTGGCTAAGATAGATATGAATGTGGGGACTGAAGGTATACCTTTTGTAGGATTGTTTGTCTAGTTGCACAGATTAAATGTCAGGAACGGGGCAGCTGCAGCGAACAGCACCGCCGCAGCTGCCTCCATGCCGCCCACCGTCCTCCAAGCGTCTAGGACGCCGAGGACGGAACGTATTTTTGGGAGGGAGGTCACCGTCCAGACGGGACCTTTATGCTGGGAGGAAGCCGGTCAGCTGACCTGCTGGTCAGCTGATCGTAGAGGAGACTCACGGCGCCCAGGATTGGCTGTTCGCAGGGGGGCGTGCCAGTGAGGTCTCCTCTGCTTCTTAAGCCTCCGGGCTTCATTCTGGCGCTGTCTGTTGTCGTGAATACATAGCGTGTTAGCGCTCAGACCTTAGGTTAGATCCCAGGTGTTGATGCCAAGGACTTCACACCTAGACTAGGATATTGCTTGTATTGTATTGATTTCCTGTGTATGACTCTTAGCTAAAACTCTGACTCTGATCCTGCTTTCTGATTCTGTACTTCTGCCTATCTGCCTTATTAGTTGCTGATCCTCTGCCTGATTACCGATTACTCTCTTGCCTCACGATTCTGTACCGATACTTACCTCTCTGTTGCCGAACCTTGCCTGTCAGACCATTCTACTCACCAGTGGGCCCTCGCCGCTGGTGAGGTGCTAGCTTCACCAGCGCCTCTGGTGAAGTTATTCTTTAGTGCAGTACTGTTTGCGTTTTCTGCTCCTAGGCTGCAGTACAGTCTGAATCACCTGCTCCTCGGGTGATCACTCGGCTGCAGTACACTCTGAATCACCCGCTCCTCGGGAGATTCGGTCTCTTCAGTATTGTATCTCCAGCTTGCTCGAGCTTGAACTCTAGTACACGGTCAGTGTACCGATAGTACCTCACCAGCCCCTCTGGTGAGGTCTCATAAAACTATTAACGTTACGGTTGCACCAAACACTACACACTCAGCTCTTTGTGTTGCTTTACTGGTATTATTGGTGATTCTGCAGATCACACATAATCAGGTATAGCGTTTGTATTATTGGTGATTCTGCAGATCACCAAATAATCAGACATCTGAGTTGCGACACCCAACCGTTACATTAAATGAGTTATTTTTTTATCAGAGGGAACTCTTGTAATCCTATGTTTAATATGGCCAGTTGAGGAGTGAGAGTGAATGGAATTTGGACTTTGATGTTTATATATTGATTGATAGTAGTCCATGTTGGGGAAATTAGGGGGCAGGCCCAGAGGATATGTTCCAAAGTGCCGATACTTTGGTTACATCTCCAGCAAATAGGGCTGCAAGAGCTAGAGAATTTTGCTAGTTTAGCCGGGGTTAGGTACCAATCCATAATAATTTTTTGGAGAGCTTCCCAGTGAGTTATGCGAAGAATATTTTAGTACTGAATCTGTGGCTAGTCTTATAGACTGAGCATCTATCTTGGTATGAAAGCAATACATAAATTTAGTCTTATTGTATAATTACCCGTTAATAGGTCATACCATTGTGATATCCCCCCTTTAAGGGAGAGTCTACTGTTTAGAAAGAAACATAAGGACCTTGGAAGGCGGGGGAGTATTTGGGATTTATCCTTAATGAGATGAGAAATTTTCAGATATTGAAGAGTGTTTAAATCTGTAAGATTGCATTGCTCTTTCAATAGTAAAAAGGGTTTGAGTTTCCCTGTAGTAAACAGATCATTTATATGGTGGATACCTCCGTTGCACCATGGTGTTAAAGCGGAATATAACCCTGAATTTCAACTTTGCTCTAAAACATTATTTACAGCATATTATATTTAACCAGCATTTTTTTTACTAGACCCTGCATTGGAAGGGTTACACACACAGCTTTAAAGTTCCTGGAGAGAACTGCTGCCGCATCCGAAGCTTACATAGATACATTTCAGCAAAACAAAATGTAACAACTGTGGAATGTGACTCACTCTCTCTGACTGTGCAGGAGCTGGAGGACAGCCAAAGAGTGTGTAACATTACTCACTTGCTACATTTTGTTTACTGAAATGTATCTATTTAAACTTCGGCTGCCAGGAGCAGCTCTCTCCACAGAACTTTAAAACTCTGTGTGTAACCCTTCCAATGCTGGTCTAGTAAAAAAAATGCTGGTTGCATATAATATGCTGTAAATGCTGTTTTAGAGCAAAGTTGAAATGCAGGGTTATATTCCGCTTTAAATAGAGGTTAGGGATGATGTGTTGGAGAGCAAGAATAGGCAGTTTAAGAGGAATAAGATCCTCTGAGGAAATGTCTGCGGAGCAGGCATACTTCCAGGACTGGATTGTGGAGTTAATCGATGGTAGGGATGTATTCTTTTGTGGAGGATTCATAATAATTAAAGATATAAAGTGTTTTGTGGGTATACCTATTAGTTCTATATGTACCCATAGCTTTCGGTCTGATGGTTCCTACCAGTGCTTGCTTGCTTCTAAAATGCAAGCATGTCTGTAGGATTCTAGACAAGAGATTCTAAATCCTCCTAGTTTTTGGGGGGTTTGTAGATATTTAATGGCTATTGTATGTCTTTTGTCTTTCCAGAAAAAAATGTGCTAATGTTTTGTATAAATCTGTAAAGAATTTTCTGGGTATAGGAATTTGGATTGTCCTAAGTACAGGATCCTTGTACAGGATTTTAGGGAGTAGCTGCATTTTGAAGGCCGAGATTCTACCTGAGTGGGAAAGCTCAACTTTTGATATTTTTCCATATCTTTGGATAATTCCTTTATTAGTGGTAGTGTAATGGAGATGCCGCCGCGCGGTCTGGCAGTGGAGTGGCTGTCTCCGCGTTCAGACCGGCGGTATCCGCACAGCAGCATGCATCTGGTTTGCCTGGGCCTTCTAGTGCACACAGATGGAGAGCTACGCACGCGCGCGCGCTAGAAGGCAAGCCCTTTATGCCAGTAGGAGAGCGATCAGCTGATCAGGTTGATCAGCTGATACCAGCGCGCTTACTGATTGACTGAGTGGCGCAGGGCGGTGCTGAGGAGCGCTGCAGTATATATAGATCGTGCTGGTCAGTCTCTGGTTGTCAGCCGTTGCGAATACTTGCGTGTGAGCACTCAGACCTCAGTCAGATTCCACAGTGTGTTTGAACCAGATTACTGCTGTGTTATACTTTAGACCAGTTCTGGGGTGTTGAGACCAAGGACCTCACACCCAAGCTTAGGATCTCTGTGTCATTGCTGTGTTATACTTTAGACCAGTTCCGGGGTGTTGAGACCAAGGACCTCACACCCACGCTTAGGATCACTGTGTCATTGCTGTGTTATACTTTAGACCAGTTCCGGGGTGTTGAGACCAAGGACCTCACACCCAAGCTTAGGATCACTGTGTCATTACTGTGTTATACTTTAGACCAGTTCCGGGGTGTTGAGACCAAGGACCTCACACCCAAGCTTAGGATTACTGTGTCATTGCTGAGTTAGTCTCTTTGGCGGTGTGGTTTCCGCACAGTACAGTATCTAGTCCACTGGAAAGGATATGGTGTGGAGGAAAGAACTTGGGTGCCAGATTGTCGCATGCATGCGGAGGAATTAAAGAAAGAATTTTATGGCTCACATCCTGGGAAGCCTGGTGGGAAGTGTCCGGAGTCCACTCCTCAGGGGGGGGGGGGGGTACTGTAATGGATTGCGGAGACACCGCCATGTGGTCTGGCAGCGGGGAGGATGTCTCCACGTTCAGACCGGCAGTTTCCTCACAGCAGCATGCGTCTGATTTGTCTGAGCCTAGTAGTGCACACAGATGGAGAGCTACGCGCGCGCACTAGGAGGCAGGACATTTATGTCAGTAGGAGAGGGATCAGCTGATCAGGACGATCAGCTGATCCCAGCGCAGTGGGTGATTGGCTGAGTGGTGCTGGGCGGCGCTTAGGAGCGCTGCACTATATATACATCTTGCCTGTCAGTTGCTGGTTGTCTGCCGTTGCGAATACTTACGTGTGAGCACTCAGACCAGTCAGATCCCACAGTGTGTTAGAACCAGGAGGACCTGGGAATTCACACTTAGACCAGTTCCAGGGTGTTGTGACCAAGGACCTCACACCCAAGCTTAGGGATACTGTGTCATTGCTGTGTTATACTTTAGACCAGTTCCAGGGTGTTGTGACCACGGACCTCACACCCAAGCTTAGGGATACTGTGTCATTGCTGTGTTATACTTTAGACCAGTTCCAGGGTGTTGTGACCAAGGACCTCACACCCAAGCTTAGGGATACTGTGTCATTGCTGTGTTATACTCTAGACTAGTTCCCGGGTGTCGAGACCAAGGACCTCACACCCCAGGCTAGGACTTTGTGATATTTATATGTTATGACTATTTGCTCTGTCGACCTTTCTCTTGCTTTCTGATTCGGTACCTCTGCATATCTGCCTACCTGTTGCCAGACCCTTCCTGTACCCGGTTACCGAATCAGTCTTCTGTCTCTGTACCTCATCTGCTCGTATGTTGCTGACCTGGCCTGCCCGACCTCCCAGGCTGTCACTCTCCCTGAGTGCTCAGTCTATCTGTACTAGCAGTGACACCATTTCACCAGGGGTCAGCTGCAACCAGGACTCCCGCTCCTCAGAGAGTCCCGCCTGTTAGCAGCCAGTAGCCTCTTCCTCAGGAGTCCCCTGGCTGCAGTACAGTCTACCATCTGACTATTATTATCCCTGGTTGCCAGGTCCTCACTATCAAGGAGATAGTTTCTGCACTGCCCAGGGCCACCTGCCCCTCAGGTGGTTCTTGGCCGAGCTGCTTATATCTCCCGCTTCTTGGGAGATAGCCTACAGTTCATCAAACACTTTTACTTATTAGGTGTCCTGAAGTTAGGCATACTTGTATTATTGGTGATTTTGCAGATCATCCATAATCAAGTATACATCTGTATTTCTGATGATTCTGCAGATCATCAATAATCAGATTCTCTCTGTGTGCTGACACCAATCGTTACAGAACGGCAGACCTGAAAAACAAAATGGACGCACTCAACAGCCGTCTTGATGCACTCACCACCTCGGTGGAGAATTTCATCAGGGTGCTGGACGGTCATCAGACCCAGGTCACTGCATTGTCTGGGTCCATGCAGGTCCTTCAGATGGCTGTAAATGCAGTGCGATCTCCTCCAGTTACAGACTTACTCATGTCTGTAACCGAAACGTTTTCTGGTCATAGATCTGACTTTCAGAACTTTAAAAATCGAGTAATGTCGTATTTTGAACTAAGACCCAATTTATCAGGAACTGAGGCACAGAGAATTACATTTATTAAGACCCTTTTGTCAGGGGATTCTCAAACTTGGGCATATAGCCTTCAGGTAGGGCATGAGGCTTTAACGTCAGTTAAGGAATTTTTTAAGGCCATGGCCATAATTTATGATGATCCGGACATTGCCTCCACTGCTGAACGGAAGCTTAAGACCTTGCGTCAAGACAAGGATCCGGTAGAAGTCTACGCAGCTGAATTCAGGAAGTGGTCTGTGTCAGCTAGGTGGGGGACATTTCCATTGTTAGACTGCTTTTTATCAGGGTTGTCAGACGCAGTCTCTGATTTGATGTTGGGACACCCTGAACCAAAATCTATTGATGAGGCAATCGCTTTAGCAGTACGAGTTGATCGCCGTTTACAGTATCAGAAACAAACCCAGGGTAAGAACACTGTAAGGTATGTCTCCTACGCCTCTCCTCCACCCGTCTCACCTCTGCCAGAGCCAATGCAAATTGGACAGTCCAAATTGACACGAGTGGAAAAGAATCGCAGGAAAACAGAACAGCTCTGTTTATACTGTGCAGAGGAGGGTCATAAAGTGCAGAATTGTCCCAAGAAGTCGGGAAATGCTGCCGCCTAGGTGTAGTCAGAGGTAATACCCTAGGCGCGCAGTCATTACCTCTAAACAATAATCGTTTGCTCCTTCCCTGTTCTGTCACATGGGAAGGCCAGACTGTTACCACTGAAGCTATCATAGACTCTGGTTCAGCGGCTAACTTTATAGATTACGAGTTTGCAAAAAATTTGGGGATTCCTATACTCCCATTAGACCAACAGGTTTTGGTCACTGCAGTAAATGACTCTCCTCTGCAAAGTAGACATCCCCTGTCTCGAACACCGAATTTGAGGTTCAGCGTTGGGGTACTACATAAGGAGAATCTACAATTTCTGGTCCTGCGTATGGCAACCTCCACCGTCATTCTTGGCATGCCATGGTTACAACTTCACTCTCCTCAGATAGATTGGGTTTCAGGTCAGCTAACGAGCTGGTCTACCCATTGTTATCATCCCTGTTTAACGAAAGTAACCGTGGGTAACACCAAGATTCAGATTAAAGGTGTGCCAAAACAATACACAGAATTTGCTGACGTATTCTGTCCCAAATCAGCAGATAAACTCCCTGCCCCCCCCCACCGTACCTTTGACTGTCCCATCGATTCAAGATCTGGTTGTATTCCTCCCAGGGGTCACCTCTATAATCTCTCTGGGCCTGAGAAACTGGCTATGCAGGAATACATCAGAGAAAACTTGGCTAAGGGGTTCATCCATCCCTCTCGTTCACCAGCAGGGTCAGGATTCTTTTTTGTAAAAAAAAAAGATGGAGGCCTTCGTCCCTGCATTGATTATCGAGGCTTAAACAAGATCACAGTGAAAAATCGTTATCCTTTACCCTTGACTGACGATTTATTCACTCAGGTTACCAACGTCAAGATTTTCTCGAAGCTAGATCTGAGAGGTGCATACAACCTAGTTCGTATTAGGGATGGTGACGAATGGAAGACGGCCTTTAACACGCCCAACGTGCACTACGAGTATCTGGTGATGCCCTTCGGGTTGTGCAACGCTCCGGCCGTCTTCCAGGAGTTGATTAATGAGGTATTCAGGGAGGTGTTGGGGAAGTTCGTCTTAGTCTATCTGGACGATATACTGATCTTCTCATCCAATCTCTCAGAACATCGCAAGCATGTTAAGTTTGTTCTAGAGAAGTTAAGCCAGAATCTGCTTTATGCTAAACTGGAGAAATGCCTCTTCAAAGTAACCTCTGTTGCCCTCTTGGGGTACATTATCTCTACGTCTGGCCTCTCTATGGATCCAGGGAAGGTTTCTGCTGTCCTGGAGTGGCCTCAGCCTGTAGGACTGAAGGCACTCCAGAGATTTCTGGGCTTTGCCAACTACTACAGGAGGTTCATAAAGGGGTACTCTACAGTAGTCTCGCCCCTCACTAGTCTTACCAAGAAAGGGGCTGATACTCACCACTGGTCAGCAGAGGCACATGCTGCTTTTTCTACACTGAAAAAACTGTTCTGTTCCGCACCTATATTAAGACATGTTGATGTCACCTTCCCCTTTATCGTGGAGGTTGATGCTTCAGAGGTGGGGGTGGGAGCTGTATTGTCTCAGAGATCAGGCTTGCAGGGCAAACTCCATCCATGTGCCTATTTCTCTCGTAGGTTTTCACCCGCAGAGAAAAACTACGACATAGGCAACCGGGAGCTTTTAGCCATCAAATTAGCTTTTGAGGAATGGCGACATTGGCTAGAAGGTGCAGAACATACTATCACAGTTTATACAGATCATAAGAATCTGGATTACATGGAGGGTGCCAAGAGACTTAGCCCCCGTCAGGCCCGGTGGTCCCTGTTCTTTGCAAGATTCAGATTTGTAATTACGTATACTCCTGGTAGTAAAAACATCAAGGCCGACGCCTTGTCCAGGTGTTTCGAGCCCGAGACAGTACAGCCCTCAGCCCCTGAGACCATCCTACCTCAGAAGGTAGTTCTGGCAGCTACTGAGACCTGGAAGGATTGGACACTCACTCTGAGTCCTTACCAACAGGATGTTCCAGAGGGGAAGCCTGATGGAGTCATGTTTGTGCCACTACCTTTCCGTCTACAACTCTTGCAACTGCTTCATTCCCACAAGGATGCTGGTCATCCCGGGGCCACCAGAACTCAGGATTTACTGGCCAGATGTGCTTGGTGGCCTACATTGGCAACAGATTGTAAGGAGTTTGTAAGAGAGTGTGCAGTGTGTGCTAGGAGTAAACCTTCTCATCAGGCTCCTGTTGGTACTTTACAACCCTTGCCAGTCCCAAGTGAACCATGGACCCACTTGTCCATGGATTTTGTGGGAGAACTCCCCAGGTCTGAGGGCAAGACGGTCATTTGGGTGGTAGTGGACAGATTCAGTAAGATGGCTCATTTTGTTCCCCTCGGCCCAGGAATTGGCTGATCTCTTCATCCAGCATATTTTCCGGGTGCATGGCATTCCGGAAAATGTAGTGTCAGATCGGGGAGTCCAATTTGTTTCTAAGTTTTGGAGAGCCTTTTGCCATCAGCTGGATATGGACCCTGCATTCTCATCAGGCTACCACCCACAGACCAATGGCCAGACCGAGTGAGTTAACCAATCCCTAGAACAATTTCTCAGATGCTATGTTGCGGATGCACAATCCGATTGGGTAAAATTTTTGCCGTTCGCAGAATTTGCGCACAACAACCTGAAAAGCTCCTCTTCAGGATTTTCCCCATTCCAGGTAGTTTCGGGAAGATCACCTAAGTTTGCTCCATTGCCGGTGGCATCTACACCATTCCCGGCCCTGGAGGATTGGCAGAGGGCTTTAAAAGAGATTTGGGGAATGGTTAAGAAGAACCTGGGGAAAGCTTTCAAGACCCAGAAAAGACAGGCAGATAAAAGGCGGACCGTAGAGTGGAAGTTCTCTCCAGGAGATTTGGTGTGGGTATCCACTCGGCATCTGGCCTTGAAGCAACTGTCACCCAAACTGGATGCTAGATTTATAGGACCATTCCCAGTGTCCAAGAAAATTAATAATGTCACTTACGCGATTGATCTCCCAGGTGTGAGATTACTCCATGTGTCTCTATTGAAGCCAGCAGTGCACATGGATTCCTCCCCCCCCCCCCCCCCCGTGTTGGTTCATGACCAACCAGAATATGAGATTGAAAAGTTTCTGGACTCTCGCTTAGTGCAGAATTCCATACAGTATCTGGTCCAATGGAAAGGATATGGTGTGAAGGAAAGAACTTGGGAACCAGATTGTCGCATGCATGCGGAGGAATTAAAGAAAGAATTTCATGACTCACATCCTGGGAAGCCTGGTGGGAAGTGTCCGGAGTCCACTCCTCGGGGGGGGGGGTACTGTAATGGATTGCGGAGACACCGCCGCGCAGTCTGGCAGCGGGGCGGCTGTCTCCGCGTTCAGACCGGCGGTTTCCGCACAGCAGCATGCATCTGGTTTGTCTGAGCCTAGTAGTGCACACAGATGGAGAGCTGCGCGCGCACGCTAGGAGGCAGGACATTTATGCCAGTAGGAGAGGGATCAGCTGATCAGGACTATCAGCTGATCCCAGCGCAGTGGGTGATTGGCTGAGTGGTGCTGGGCGGCGCTGAGGAGCGCTGCACTATATATACATCTTGCCTGTCAGTTGCTGGTTGTCTGCCGTTGCAAATACTTACGTGTGAGCACTCAGACCAGTCAGATCCCACAGTGTGTTAGAACCAGGAGGACCTGGGAATTCACACTTAGACTGTAACGATTGTGGAATTCTCTCCGTGATCAGCACACAAGACGTGCGCTGACACTGCGGATATCCTCCACAAGCGTATAATTTGAGGGAACCCAGCAAAAGGTGCAATGCACCTGTAGAGGGAAATTCCTGTCGGCAGGTGGAGCTGTAGAGTGCAGAGGAACAGCTCCTCTGCCCTGCCACAGACGCAAGACAGGAATTGCACGAAGGGAAGAAACGCAGGGCAAGATAGCCCTGAAAGAGAGAGATCAAAGCGACAGAGGGTATGTGTGTCCACCAATCTAGTCGCCACCCTGCGACGATGAACACACATCCAGGAAGATAAGGTGAGAAGGCAATCGCCAGAGATGGTGGTTGTTAACAGCGACACAAGACCGAATAAGCACAGATGAGGAATGTATGTATGTCCACCAATCTAGCCGCCAACCTGCGACGGCGGACACACAACAGAGGAAACCAAGTGAGAACGCAATCGCAAGAGAAGCGATTGCGAAAGAGAATGAGCACAGGGACAGATTGTATGTGTGTGCACCAAACTAGTCGCCCACCCGCGACGGTGCATACACAACAGCAGATATGAAGTAGGAACGCAATCGCGAGAGAGGCGATTGCCAGAGGTGACACAAGGCTACAGCAAGGCAGAGCACGAGAGTAGCAAAGGCACAGCAAATCATACAATGAGAAGATAAGGAAAATAACAAACGCTAACTAAACGCGAACACCGCACTCATTCGCAACAGTGCACGCATTTATGCGCGGTCTCCGCGTGTTAAGCACAACAGAGACAAGCACGCTTAATTAACCACCGACAGACAAACATGAAACAGAGGACGCGAGCGCTTGCTTAACGGTTACCTCACCGAGCCTCCAGCAAGCGTTCGTAGCAGACAAGACAGATACACGAAAACAGGAATAAGTGAGAGACACGATCCACTGCTCTTTCCACCAGAGCGAGTGCGATCCAAGTATAGAAACAGAGCGAGCTGGATCCACTGCTCTTTCCGCCAGAGCAAGTGCGATCCAAGTACAGCAAGAGCGTTGCAGACCAGAAGGATCCACAGCACTAGCGCTAGAGGCTAGTGAGATCCAGGAAGGCAGAACAGAAGGGGCTACCAGTAACAACCGCTGTTCCAGTTAGCACCCAGACACACAGAACGATTTCCTGTCGACCACCGCTGGGACAGGACAATCGCAACAGACAAACAAACAGATATGCAATCCTAACTGCACCAGGGAATCTGCCTAGTGCAGTCCCAGGAATTACTCTAAGCTAATCTTTAAACAATGAGCAAGGCTGACACTCCAGGAGTGTTTCACAGGACTAACCCTTATGACCAGCGCAGGTCTGTGATATCACATGGTATTTATAGTACTAACCTCCAGAGGATGTGGCTAGGAAATTTGCATGACCAACGTATGCACATTCCCCAGCAGCAGCAAGCTGCAAAACTGACAAAAGGTCTCTCTTCCAGAGACCTGCAGAATGCAGACCTGAACAGTGGTCAAAAAGCTGCCTGTCTGCGCAGGCAGCCGAGTGGATCATTACATAGACCAGTTCCAGGGTGTTGTGACCAAGGACCTCACACCGAATCTTAGGGATACTGTGTCATTGCTGTGTTATACTTTAGAACAGTTCCAGGGTGTTGTGACCAAGGACATCACACCCAAGCTTAGGGATACTGTGTCATTGCTGTGTTATACTTTAGACCAGTTCCAGGGTGTTGTGACCACGGACCTCACACCCAAGCTTAGGAATACTGTGTCATTGCTGTGTTATACTTTAGACCAGTTCCAGGGTGTTGTGACCAAGGACCTCACACCCAAGCTTACTGTGTCATTGCTGTGTTATACTCTAGACTAGTTCCCAGGTGTCGAGACCAAGGACCTCACACCCCAGGCTAGGACTTTGTGATATTTATATGTTATGACTATTTGCTCTGTCGACCTTTCTCTTGCTTTCGGATTCGGTACCTCTGCATATCTGCCTACCTGTTGCCAGACCCTGCCTGTACCCGGTTACCGAATCAGTCTTCTGTCTCTGTACCTCATCTGCCCGTGTGTTGCTGACCTGGCCTGCCCGACCTCCCAGGCTGTCACTCTCCCTGAGTGCTCAGTCTATATGTACTAGCAGTGACACCATTCCACCAGGGGTCAGCTGCAACCAGGACTCCCGCTCCTCAGAGAGTCCAGCCTGTTAGCAGCCAGTTGCCTCTTCCTCGGGAGTCCCCTGGCTGCAGTACAGTCTATCATCTGATTATTATTATCCCTGGTTGCCAGGTCCTCACTATCAAGGAGATAGTTTCTGCACTGCCCAGGGCCACCTGCCCCTCAGGTGGTTCTTGACCGAGCTGCTTATATCTCCCGCTTCTCGGGAGATAGCCTACAGTTCATCAAACACTTTTACTTATTAGGTGTCCAGAGGTTAGGCATACTTGTATTATTGGTGATTCTGCAGATCATCCATAATCAAGTATACATCTGTATTGTTGATGATTCTGCAGATCATCAATAATCAGATTCTCTCTGTGTGCTGACACCAATCATTACAGAGAGTAAGTTTGGATTTGTTCTAGTGTTATCCTGTCAATATTTTTGCACATCAGTATTGATTTGTTAGCATTGACTTTGTAGAATGAGGCCCTGGAGAATCTGTGTAGTGAATCAGTTACTTGTACTAAGGATTCTAAAGAGTTGGTTAAAGTGAGGATCAGGTCATCGGTGAATAGCCCTATTTTGTGATTATAATTCCCCACCGTTAGACCATTAATCTTAGAGTTGGATCTTACTGTCTCCGCCAATGTTTCCATGATAAGAACAAAAATTAGTGGGGATAGGGGACAGCCTTGTCTTGTACCGTTTGTTATAGTGAATGGTTTGAATCGGAAACCAGCATCAGATACTGTAGCAGATGGATTAATATATAGTGACATTATGGCACGTAATATATTGCCCTGAAAACCAAATTTAAGCAAAGTTTGTAGTAAGAATTTCCAATGTTCTCTGTCAAATGCCTTCTCTGCATCTAATGTTAGATGCAGAGAAAGCAAACGAGTTGATTCTGAGTAGGACATGAGGTCAATAATCCGTCTTGTACCATCAGTGGTTTGGCGCCCTTTGGTAAAGCCTACTTGGTCGGGGGCAATCAAGTTTGATAATGTGTCTAGGAATCTGTTGCTTAAGATTTTTTCAAAAATTTTGTTGTCACTATTGAGTAGAGAAATAGGTCTATAGTTTGTGGTACAAGACGGTTCTTTCCCTGGTTTCGGAATAACAGATATTGTGGCTAGGGATGGTCAAGGGATTCCGCGGAATTAAAAATTCTGTGATTCTGGCCGGAATTTGATGATTTCATTCCGTTATGACGGAACGGAATTGCTATATCACTATGGCGGAATTTCCACGAAAAATTACGAAATTCCGCCGAATTTTACGGAATTCAAATTTTTTGCCCAGCGAACTGATTTCTGCCTAATAAGAAGAATTTCTACTCAACAAACTCCTTTTCTCCCTCACTCTCACTCAACACAACACACTACAATACTACATGCTGAAGCCAGCCTAGCATGTACCATTGTGATACATCCAAGAGAAAAATGAGCTTGCTTAGGGAATTGTAGGATTTCAAAAGCCAGCTTACAAACATTGGCCGGGAATCGAACCCAGGCCTACCGCTCTGCTGGCTGCTATCCTAACCATTATACCACTAACATAACACACTACAATGCTGCATGCTGAAGCTAGCCTAGCATGTACCATTGTGATATATCCAAGAGAAAAATGAGCTTGCTTAGGGAATTAAGAAAAAGACACCGAGAGCCCAATATGGTGTAGTATGCTCAGGACAATAGTGGATAATGTAATGTGAGAAGGTTATACTCACAAACAAGGGTTACCGCTGAGGCAACCACTGTGAATGCAGGTGAGGAGATTAGACCTGTCCTCACTCAGGGTTAAGAAGTCGCTCTCTGTAGATAGAAGAAAGGTAGGGGTGGGTCCCCCTTCCACCAAGGGTGGACACTATAATGACTTTGATGAACAGAGGCGCCAGCAGAATAAAAACAACAATTAAAAGTTTTAAAATATGCTGGGGAGGCAGTGGTGGACTTACCTCCGAAAGCAGACTAGACTACTTGTCTGACATAAATAAACACTTTATTAGTACCCCAATAGATGCAACGCGTTTTGCAGGACCAAGCCCGCTTCATCAGGCAATAAAACAGGGGACAAAACTGTGGACAAAGGCAAAAAGTACAGGACTGCAGTGAGCTACATAATATAAAACATTCATGCGTACATTTGTATGCACCGTATGAATGTTTTATATTATGTAGCTCACTGCAGTCCTGTACTTTTTGCCTTTGTCCACAGTTTTGTCCCCTGTTTTATTGCCTGATGAAGCGGGCTTGGTCCTGCGAAACGCGTTGCATCTATTGGGGTACTAATAAAGTGTTTATTTATGTCAGACAAGTAGTCTAGTCTGCTTTCGGAGGTAAGTCCACCACTGCCTCCCCAGCATATTTTAAAACTTTTAATTGTTGTTTTTATTCTGCTGGCGCCTCTGTTCATCAAAGTCATTGCTTAGGGAATTGTAGGATTTCAAAAGCCAGCTTACATACATTGGCCAGGAATCGAACCCAGGCCTAGTGCTTGGTAGGCTGCTATCCTAACCATTATACCACCAACACAACACACTACAATGCTACATGCTGAAGCCAGCCTAGCATGTACCATTGTGATATATCCAAGAGGAAAAGGAGCTTGCTTAGGGAATTGTAGGATTTCAAAAGCCAGGTTTCATACATTGGCTGGGAATCAAACCCAGGCCTACAGCTCTGTAGGCTGCTATCCTAACCAATATACCACCAACACAACACACTACAATGCTACATGCTGAAGCCAGCCTAGCATGTACCATTGTGATATACCCAAGAGAAAAATGAGCTCTCTCTCTCTCTCTCTCTCTCTCTAGGACTTGATGCCATTGAACTGAATTTTCAGCTTAAAACCATCAACGGATACCGGCAGAATTTTACAGGCAATTTCGGAATTCCGCCGGATTGAAAAAGCAATTCCGATCCGATCAAATGGAACGGAATGACCAATTTCCACCTAAAATTGCGGAAAATACAATTCTGCGGAAAGCGTTGACCGTCCCTACTAGAGAGAGAGAGAGAGAGAGAGATGAATCTACATGGCTACCTGGGGTTCTCTTCGGACAACTGTTGAACACAAAAGGCAAGGCCATGCCTGGGTGGGCTTGAACCACCAACCTTGCAGTTAACAGCCAAACGCGCAAACCAATACTGAACTCCTCCCGCCTTGGAGAGTTCAGGCCTTCGGAAGGAAGCCGTGCAGTACTCCTCACTGCACTGAGGCCAGTCCTCTAAGTGTTACTGTTACACCAAACACTACACTCTACTCAGGTGAACAGAGGTTAGCTGGTATATCGGATTATCGGTGATACTGCAGATCACTTATAATCTGGTATACATCTGTATTCCCAGTGATACTGCAGATCACCGGTAATCAGATCCTCTCTGTGCTTCACCATTCATTACAGAACGCCAGACCAAAATACAAAATGGACGCAAACACTGATTGTCTGGGTGTACTTGCCGCTTCGGTGGACAAAATCAATCAAGTACTGGGCACCCACACAGTGGTGTTCCTACCTAAGGGCGCAGGGGGGCGGGGCGCACCGGGTACCAGTCAGCCAGGGGGGTGTCGCCACAACCCCCCTACACCTGACTAAGGAGGGGAAGAGCAGCGCTAGGAGGAGGGGTGACAGCAGGGATAGCGGCGGGGAGGGGGAAATATCCCCCCCTCCCTCACCTGGGTCCCCTCCTTCTGCCTCTCTTCTCCCCCCAAAAATGCGGGCAGCGGGCCGGTGGCAGTGGGCAGCGAGCAGGCGAGCGCGGAGTATACTCACGCTACTTCCGCGTATCAGCCTGGAACGCTGCGTCACCGTCACGTGCCTCTTCTGCGCCTCCAATCATTGGAGGCGCAGTAGAGGCACGTGACGGCGACGCAGCGTTCCAGGCTGATACGCGGAAGTAACGTGAGTATACTCCGCGCTCGCCTGCTCGCTGCCCACTGCCACCGGCCCGCTGCCCGCATTTTTGGGGGGAGAAGAGAGGCAGAAGGAGGGGACCCAGGTGAGGGAGGGGGGGATATTTCCCCCTCCCCGCCGCTATCCCTGCTGTCACCCCTCCTTCTAGCTACACGGGGGGGGGGGAACTATACTACCTAAACTGGGGGCCACTATACTAGCTGGCAGCTGGGGGCCACTATACTGGAGGCAGCTAAACGGGGGGGGGGGGGGGGCACAGGGCACTATACTAGCTACACTGGGGGCATCTATGGGGGCCACTATATTACCTATACTGGGGGGGGGGCACCATACCAGCTACAATGGAGGCAACTATACTATCTAAACTGTGGGCCACTATACTAGCTATACTGGGGCAACTATGGGGGCCACTATACTAGCTATACTGGAGGGCAGCTCTACGGGGGCCACTATACAAACTACACTGGGGGCAGCAACACTACCTACATTGGGGGCAGCAGCTATGCTGCCTATCCTGGGGGCAACTATACTAGCTATATTGGGGCAACTATACTACCTTCACTGGGGGCAACTAGCTACCTATACTGGGGGCAACTGCTAGCTACCTATACTGGGGGCAGTGGCGGCACGGGGGGGGGGGGTGCTTTGGGTGCTGAAGCACCCCTTAAAATTCTCCAAGCACCCCCCAGCGTGAACTGACTTTCGGCATCTAATAGACGCCGTATCAGTTCACCGCAGCGGCAGAGCAGGGCTATAATAAAATGTCCGAAGCCCTGCTCTGGAGACTTTGGGAGTTGCTGGCTGCAGAGGATCGTGGGAGCTGCGCACTGGACGGAGGCCGGAACAGGAGCTCTGCTGCAGGTGAGTAAATGTTTTTTTTTTTTTTTTTAATTTATATTAGCAGCCAGGGGTAGCATTTATGTTCTGGCCAGGTCTGCTACACGATTGAAGTGTTTTCTGGACAGGTCTGCTACACAATTGCATGTATTTTCTGGGCAAATCTGCCGACATGATTGAACGTATTCTCTGGGCAAATCTGCCGACATGATTGCATGTATTTTCTGGGCAAATCTGCTGACATGATTAAACGTATTCTCTGGGCAAATCTGCAGACATGATTGAACGTATTCTCTGGGCAAATCTGCAGACATGATTGAACGTATTCTCTGGGCAAATCTGCAGACATGATTGAACGTATTCTCTGGGCAAATCTGCAGACATGATTGAACGTATTCTCTGGGCAAATCTGCCGACATGATTGAACGTATTCTCTGGGCAAATCTGCCGACATGATTGAACGTATTCTCTGGGCAAATCTGCCGACATGATTGCATGCATTTTCTGGGCAAATCTGCCGACATGATTGAACGTATTCTCTGGGCAAATCTGCAGACATGATTGAACGTATTCTCTGGGCAAATCTGCAGACATGATTGAGCGTATTCTCTGGGAAAATCTGCCGACATGATTGCATGTATTTTCTGGGCAAATCTGCCGACATGATTGCATGTATTTTCTGGGCAAATCTGCCGACATGATTGAACGTATTCTCTGGGCAAATCTGCCGACATGATTGAACGTATTCTCTGGGCAAATCTGCCGACATGATTGCATGCATTTTCTGGGCAAATCTGCCGACATGATTGCATGTATTTTCTGGGCAAATCTGCCAACATGATTGCATGTATTTTCTGGGCAAATCTGCAGACATGATTGAACGTATTCTCTGGGAAAATCTGCCGACATGATTGAACGTATTCTCTGGGCAAATCTGCCGACATGATTGAACGTATTCTCTGGGCAAATCTGCCGACATGATTGAACGTATTCTCTGGGCAAATCTGCCGACATGATTGCATGTATTTTCTGGGCAAATCTGCCGACATGATTGCATGTATTTTCTGGGCAAATCTGCCGACATGATTGAACATATTCTCTGGGCAAATCTGCCAACATGATTGAACGTATTCTCTGGGCAAATCTGCAGACATGATTGAACGTATTCTCTGGGCAAATCTGCAGACATGATTGAACGTATTCTCTGGGCAAATCTGCTGACATGATTGCATGTATTTTCTGGGCAAATCTGCCGACATGATTGAACGTATTCCCTGGGCAAATCTGCCGACATGATTGAACGTATTCTCTGGGCAAATCTGCCGACATGATTGCATGCATTTTCTGGGCAAATCTGCCGACATGATTGCATGTATTTTCTGGGCAAATCTGCCGACATGATTGCATGTATTTTCTGGGCAAATCTGCAGACATGATTGAACGTATTCTCTGGGAAAATCTGCCGACATGATTGAACGTATTCTCTGGGCAAATCTGCCGACATGATTGAACGTATTCTCTGGGCAAATCTGCCGACATGATTGAACGTATTCTCTGGGCAAATCTGCCGACATGATTGCATGTATTTTCTGGGCAAATCTGCCGACATGATTGCATGTATTTTCTGGGCAAATCTGCCGACATGATTGAACGTATTCTCTGGGCAAATCTGCCGACATGATTGAACGTATTCTCTGGGCAAATCTGCCGACATGATTGAACGTATTCTCTGGGCAAATCTGCCGACATGATTGAACGTATTCTCTGGGCAAATCTGCCGACATGATTGAACGTATTCTCTGGGCAAATCTGCCGACATGATTGAACGTATTCTCTGGGCAAATCTGCCGACATGATTGCATGTATTTTCTGGGCAAATCTGCCGACATGATTGCACGTATTTTCTGGGCAAATCTGCCGACATGATTGAACGTATTCTCTGGGCAAATCTGCAGACATGATTGAACGTATTCTCTGGGCAAATCTGCAGACATGATTGAACGTATTCTCTGGGCAAATCTGCACACATTACGTGTATTTTCACCCGGGTTCACGTCAAATTACAGTTAGCGTCGCCCTCATCCGGTCATGGCCACGCCCATTTTTTTGCAGTGGCGCGCTTCGCGCGCCGCATGTTATAGCGCCACCCATTTTTTGCCCCTTTACCTTTTTTTTTGGGGGGGGGGGGGGGTGTCTTATAATACCCAGCACCGGGTGTCAAATGCCCTAGGTACGCCACTGCACCCACATAACTCTTATTGATGCCCTATCAGGGTCTGTACAAACCCTCCAGACATCAGTGGATCATGTGCGATCCCCTTTTAGCTCTGACATACGTATGCCTGTACCTGAAAGTTTTTCCGGTCACAGATCTGACTTCCGGAATTTTAGGAGTAGAGTGTTGTCCTATTTTGAGTTGAGACCCCAATCTTCGGGTACTGAGACCCAGAGGGTCACGTTTATTAAAACTTTGTTGTCCGGCGACTCCCAGTCTTGGGCGTATAGCCTGCCCGCCGGAGACAAAGCTCTTACCTCTGTAGAGGAATTAAAGCTATGGCAGTAATTTACGACGATTCGGACCTTGCCTCGACTTCTGAGCGGAAGCTCAAGCTTTTGCGTCAAGGCGAAGGTCCGGTCGAAGATTACGCGGCCGAGTTTAGGAGGTGGTCAGTTACGGCCAGGTGGGACACTTATGCCCTGTTAGATCGTTTCTTGTCAGGGCTGTCCGATGAGGTCTCTGATTTGATGTTAAGCCAGCTCGAGCCCAGAACAGTCGATGAGGCCATCTCAGCGGCCATCCGAATCGACTGCAGGCTGCGCTACCAAAAACAGACCAGGGGTAGTTCCCGTATCAGAGGGGTATCTTACACCACGGTCCCAGTGACTCCACCTCCTACTATTTCACCTTCTCCCGTCTTGTCTCCATCCGAGCCGATACAGATTGCTCGGTCAAAATTAACCCAGGTAGAGCGAAGACGGAGAATGACAGAACAACTGTGTCTGTACTGCGCTGAAGGGGGGCATATAGTACAGAACTGCCCCAATAAGCCGGGGAAACGCTACCGCTTAGGAGTGGTAGGGGGTAACACCCTGGGCGTCCGACTTTTACCCCTAAAAGAAAAACGATTGCTTCTTCCCTGTACCGTTACGTGGGAAGATAAGACTGAGGTCACGGAAGCCTTCATCGATTCAGGCTCTGCGGCAAATTTTATGGATTTTGAGTTTGCTAAGAGATTGTGTATTCCGCTCACACCAGTACAACCACCCATCCAGGTTACGGCAGTGGATGACTCTCCTCTGCAAGGGAATCACCCACTGTCTCAGACACCAGAGGTGGGGGTCACCATAGGGAGACTGCACTGGAAAAAGTTACAGTTCTTTGTGTTGCATATGACAACCTCCACCATTATACTCGGCATGCCATGGTTGCACCTTCATTCTCCACACATTGATTGGGCCACCGGCCAACTAATTTCTTGGTCAGCACACTCCTTTCAGCGATGTTTAGGGAAGGTGACATTGGGCCAAACCAGGGTTCATGTACAGGGGGTACCTGAGCAATATGTGGAATATTCTGATGTATTCTGTCCCAAGGCTGCAGACAAATTACCCCCACATCACTCTTTCAATTGCCCCATTGATATCTGTTCAGGTTGTATGCCCCCTCGGGGTCATTTGTACAATTTATCTGGGCCAGAAAAATTGGCTATGCAAGAATATATCCGTGAGAATTTGGCCAAAGGCTTCATCCGGCCGTCCCGATCGCCTGCTGGAGCAGGTTTCTTTTTCGTTAAAAAGAAAGACGGGGGCCTGCGGCCCTGTATTGATTACCGGGGACTAAATAAGATCACGGTAAAGAATCGCTATCCGTTACCCCTGATAGACGATTTATTTACGCAGGTCACTGATGCTAAGATCTTCTCAAAGCTGGATTTGCGGGGCGCGTACAACCTGGTGCGCATAAGAAAGGGCGATGAGTGGAAAACGGCCTTTAACACGCCAGACGGGCATTACGAGTACCTGGTGATGCCCTTTGGGTTATGTAATGCCCCGGCCGTTTTCCAGGAACTCATCAACGAGGTCTTCAGAGAGGTGTTGGGGAGATTTGTTCTGGTCTATCTAGACGATATACTTGTTTTCTCCAACAACCTCTCTGAGCACAGAATGCATGTGAAATTTGTACTCAACAAATTAAGACAAAACTCACTTTACGCTAAAATTGAGAAGTGTATTTTTGAGGTCACATCTGTTGCCTTTCTGGGGTACATAATTTCCACCACGGGCCTGTCTATGGTCCCCGCCAAAGTCTCCGCTGTTTTGGAATGGCCTCAGCCGGTTGGGTTGAAGTCTTTACAGCGGTTTTTAGGCTTTGTGAATTATTATAGAAGGTTCATAAAGGGGTATTCCACGGTTATCGCACCCCTCACCTGTCTTACGAAAAAAGGGGCAGATACCACCCACTGGTCTCCTGATGCATTAAGTGCTTTCTCCACTGTAAAAGATTTGTTTTGTTCCGCACCCATCCTGAGACATGTAGACACCTCTTATCCTTTTATTGTTGAGGTGGACGCCTCGGAGGTTGGGGTAGGGGCTGTGCTGTCTCAGCGGTCAGGGTTGCAGGGAAGGCTACACCCTTGTGCGTATTTCTCTCGTAGGTTGTCTCCGGCAGAGAGAAACTACGATATAGGCAACAGAGAGCTCTTAGCCATTAAACTTGCTTTTGAGGAGTGGCGTCACTGGCTGGAAGGAGCAGAACATACAATTACGGTATACACGGATCACAAGAATCTAGAATACATCGAGGGGGCTAAGAGATTAAGTCCCCGTCAGGCTCGATGGTCTTTGTTTTTTTCGAGGTTCAGGTTCGTAATTACGTATACCCCGGGTAGCAAGAACATTAAGGCAGACACCCTGTCCAGATGCTTTGAGTTGGAGAGAGCACAGCCTTCTGCCCCAGAGACCATTGTCCCACAAAATGTGGTGCTGGCCGTAACAGAGACTTGGGAAGACTGGACAGAGACCTTGAGTCCTTTTCAGCAGGATGTCCCTGAGGGGAAGCCTGAGGGGGTTTTATTTGTGCCTCTGCCATTCCGTCTCCGGGTGCTACAGATATTCCATTCACACAAGAATGCGGGACATCCTGGGGCATCTAGAACGCAGGATCTTGTGGCCAGGTGTGCTTGGTGGCCGTCTCTGGCAGCCGACTGCAAAGAATTTGTTAAGGATTGTGCGGTATGTGCTAAAAGCAAACCCTCCCGACTGGCACCTGTAGGGACGTTGCAGCCTTTACCCACCCTGAGTGAACCCTGGACTCACTTGTCCATGGATTTTGTGGGTGAGCTTCCCAGATCAGAGGGCATGTCGGTCATTTGGGTGGTAGTCGACCGCTTCAGCAAGATGGCCCATTTTTTGCCCTTGAAAGGACTCCCCTCGGCCCAGGAATTGGCCGACTTGTTTATCAAACACGTGTTCCGGCTGCACAGCATTCCGGAAAACATAGTGTCCGATCGGGGAGTCCAATTCGTATCTAAATTTTGGAGGGCATTCTGTCATCAAATGGGCATGAAGCTGTCGTTTTCATCGGGCTACCACCCACAGACCAACGGTCAGACAGAGAGGGTCAACCAGTCATTAGAGCAGTTTTTGAGATGCTACGTTGCAGAGGCGCAGAATGACTGGGTCAAATTTCTGCCCTTTGCAGAATTTTCACAAAACAATTTGAAAAGTTCTTCCACTGGATTTTCTCAGTTCCAGGTAGTGTCTGGAAGATTGCCCAAATTTTCACCGTTACCAGTGGCCTCCACTCCGTTTCCAGCTCTGGAGGCTTGGCAAAGGTCTTTTAAAGACATTTGGCGGACGGTGAGAGACAGTTTGGAAAAGGCGTTTCTGAGTCAGAAAGGTCAAGCTGACAAGAAACGGTCTTTGGAGTGGAGATTCCAACCAGGAGACTTGGTTTGGGTATCCACACGTCACTTGGCCCTAAAACAGCCCTCAGACAAGTTGGGTCCCAGGTTTGTCGGGCCTTTCCCGATAGCCAGAAGGATCAACAACGTCACTTACGCCGTTGATCTTCCCGCCAGCATGCGTGGGGTAAGATCCTTCCACGTATCCCTGCTTAAGCCAGCAGTCCATGTGGGTCCCACTCCTCCTCCTCCTGTGTTGGTGGATGACCAGCCTGAGTACGAGGTAGAAAAGATTTTAGATTCACGCTTTGTACAAAACTCGGTACAATATCTCGTACATTGGAAAGGGTACGGCATTGAGGAGAGACAATGGGTACCGGGGACGAATTAAGGAGGGAGTTTCACGCTTTACATCCCGAGAAACCTGGTAGGAGTTGTCCGGAGTCCACTCCTCGGGGGTGGGGGGGTACTGTGAGGAAACGCGGAAAAGCCGCCACGCGTGCCAAGAGCTAGGCGGCTGACTCCGCGTCCTACGCGGCGGTTTGCACGCGTCTGGTTGTGTGGTGGAACGCGGAAAAGCCGCCGCATGTTTTGACAGCAAAGCGGCTGTTTGCATGCAGCAGCATGTGCTTGGTGTGGCTGGGTCTGTTAGTGCACCTAGGCAGATGGAGAGCTATGCTCGCGCAAGCCTGAATTCAGGACCTTTATACCTGCAGAGGAAGTGTCAGCTGATCAGGAAGGTCAGCTGATTCCTGCAGGACTCATGATTGGCTGAATGGTTCGGGCGGGGCAGCAGAGTCCAGCAACTATATATTCTGCTGCTTATTCAGTTGCTGGTTGTCTGGCGTTGCAAACACATACGTGGAAGCAGTCAGACCTGTAGTCAGATCCTTAAGTGTGCCGGGACCAGCTGGAGCTGTAATCCTACACTTAGCTAGATTCTGTTGATAGCTAAAGTACTAGTTTGATTGTGGTAGAACTAGTAGAAACAGAAAAGCACAAGGACACCGGGAGCCCGATATCGAGTATTATCGTTGCGTAAGTTGGTCTATTGTAGTCAAAATATACCCACAATTCTGGGTTGCTTTTACGGCAACCACCATCAGAGCATGTGGAGAAGTACCGTCTCCACTCGGCCTTGTCGGTCGCCGTTCCCGGAGAAAAAATTACCACTATAAGACTATAATGATAAAAACCCCACGTTGTGAGGTATTATTCGGTATAAAATACTGTGGGAGGCGCCCTTACGTATCAAAATATGTAGCACAACGTAAAAATATATCAAGGGTAAGCGTCAAAACCGTCTTACCTGGTACAAAGACTCAAACACATAAGGTAATAGGATTCGAATTTATGTATTGCACTAGAGACAAAGCGTTTCGCGACCACAAGTCGCTTCCTCAGGTCAAATAACGTGCTTAGGAAAAACAAGAACAGGATAGCGCTCAGACTAGAACATCTAGCTTCATATAGATTCAAAAACAGTATAAAAACATAAAAACACTATATTCCTAACCTATTATACTATTCGGGGCATGTGCGCCTGTTATACAAGTAAAAATATATATAATATATACATATATATCTATCCAATTACGGCCAATAAATTCAATATACCTCACCTATACATAAATCCTAGATGCATCCTAGGTGTAATCCAACCTGTCTCAGTGTAATCTGAGAAGTGGCTTCTACATAATTAAATGACGACATTGAACTTATATGTGGGATTATATTGCCGTACCCCCCTAAATCGCCTGATACCCAGTAAATCATGAGAAGTTCTATAAAATTTACATAGATAAAAGCATGTGTAAACCATACATAAAACCAAACATAGGCAGAACATATATGTGTATATAAAAAAACAGCATCTAGATTCATATGTTAACAAATTGGTGTACACTGTAGTTATCTGAATCTTCATTACTCAGACTAAAAAAAGTACTTGGATAGGTATGGGTCGGGTTGATATATGCAGTTAAAATGGGGTAGCATTACCGGATAGAAGCTCCAGTGTTGTAAATAGCAACCAGTGTTGTGATAGAGGCTGGCAAGTAGTATAGCGTGCCCCAATATGAGGTATAACCTCTGGTTAGGGACCTAGGGTGCATCGGAAGGTAGGCTATTAGCTCTGTTCAGGATGGAAGGGTCCGGAGCGGGGCAGGGGGTGTATTGCCAAGAGGCAGCTTACCTGTATGTCAGGGATGCTCAGCGTGGGCGCCATGCGCGCGGACCGCTGTAAGGCAGTTTATAAAACTATAACTATTTCAATTTATTCTGTATTCCTAGTCCCTTTCGGGACTAAGGACCCTACACCCTGAAGGACTTAATATCTGTCTGGAACACAACCTGTAAATGAAGTACCACAACTCCGATTGTCATCCCCAACCGAAAGGGACTAGGAATACAGAATAAATTGAAATAGTGTCTCTTGTCAAGTGTGTATATATATATGTGTGTGTATATATATGCATATATATATATATATACATAAAAATCCCCCTCTATGCTCTGGCCTATAACACGAGTTCTCCTTCCCCCCCCCTCCCTGCACTTTTTCCTCCCCTCCCCCCCCCCCCCAATACCACTCTCCCCTTTCCCTCCCCCCCTACCCTTCCCTGCCACGCCCCCCCCCCCATAAAAAACCCCACCCCCATCCTGCCCCCCTATTCCCCCCCCACCCCCTTATCCTCCCTTTCCTTGGCCTTGGCCCCAAATCTCTAGCAATACCTTTTTACCTTCCCCACGCCCCAAACTACTTAATCTGCCCCCTCTCCAAGTGCAGCCGACCAATTAAATATGTCAAATGGTACACATACACAACATGACAACAGTCCCCCACTTTACGCGGGTCCTGGCATGTACCCGAGATATATATACAAGTATATGTACACATAGGTATATGGGAGTGTTTTTTTGGACTCTATATGATCTTATATGTACACTGATTGTGGCTTATAAACAACATCATCTTTTTATCAGTGATCATGATAATGAGAGCTATCAGATACGATACACCTTGGGACTTTTATTAACAATTGTCCTTAGAGCAGATCACGGCTATGTGAGAAACTAACATTTGTACACCTTATTATTATCATGAACTACTGTTCTTCTGAGTCCCCCTTTAACATGGCCGTCGGTGCCTCATTGACCACCTGTAACTAGGTTACTACCCTATGTACCTATATGTAGCCTACCCAAATAGCCTCCTCTCATTGTTTTTACACCCTGGCTGCGACCCTGTCTACATTGATAGCCAGCTGCCCTTACCAACATGGCCACCGTAATGTGATAGCCACACATAAGATGGCCGCTATCCATACACTCCTCCAGGAGGTGACGCACCACCAAACCGGATGTGACGTCACGGAAGTCCCGAACTTCCGCCCGTACGGGCGCATTGGCCGCGACCAGGTAGCTTATAAACTGCCTTACAGTGGTCCGCGCGCATGGCGCCCACGCTGAGCATCCCTGACATACAGGTAAGCTGCCTCTTGGCAATACACCCCCTGCCCCGCTCCGGACCCTTCCATCCTGAACAGAGCTAATAGCCTACCTTCCGATGCACCCTAGGTCCCTAACCAGAGGTTATACCTCATATTGGGGCACGCTATACTACTTGCCAGCCTCTATCACAACACTGGTTGCTATTTACAACACTGGAGCTTCTATCCGGTAATGCTACCCCATTTTAACTGCATATATCAACCCGACCCATACCTATCCAAGTACTTTTTTTAGTCTGAGTAATGAAGATTCAGATAACTACAGTGTACACCAATTTGTTAACATATGAATCTAGATGCTGTTTTTTTATATACACATATATGTTCTGCCTATGTTTGGTTTTATGTATGGTTTACACATGCTTTTATCTATGTAAATTTTATAGAACTTCTCATGATTTACTGGGTATCAGGCGATTTAGGGGGGTACGGCAATATAATCCCACATATAAGTTCAATGTCGTCATTTAATTATGTAGAAGCAACTTCTCAGATTACACTGAGACAGGTTGGATTACACCTAGGATGCATCTAGGATTTATGTATAGGAGAGGTATATTCAATTTATTGGCCGTAATTGGATAGATATATATGTATATATTATATATATTTTTACTTGTATAACAGGCGCACATGCCCCGAATAGTATAATAGGTTAGGAATATAGTGTTTTTATGTTTTTATACTGTTTTTGAATCTATATGAAGCTAGATGTTCTAGTCTGAGCGCTATCCTGTTCTTGTTTTTCCTAAGCACGTTATTTGACCTGAGGAAGCAACTTGTGGTCGCGAAACGCGTTGTCTCTAGTGCAATACATAAATTCGAATCCTATTACCTTATGTGTTTGAGTCTTCGTACCAGGTAAGACGGTTTTGACGCTTACCCTTGATATATTTTTACGTTGTGCTACATATTTTGATACGTAAGGGCGCCTCCCACAGTGTTTTATAGTTTGATTGTGATTTTCTGTTATGACTCTTTGCCTGCCTGACTATTAGAGTGGGGCCGAACCTCCGATTTTCGGTTCGCGAACTTCCGCGGAAGGTTCGGTTCACGTAAAAGTTCACGAACCGCAATAGACTTCAATGGGGATGCGAACTTTGAAAAAAAAAAAATTATGCTGGCCACAAAAGTGATGGAAAAGATGCTTCAAGGGGTCTAACACCTGGACCCCCAGGTGGAGGAATGGGATACATGCCAAAAGTCCCCGGGAAAAATCTGGATTTGACGCAAAGCAGCGTTTTAAGGGCAGAAATCACATTGAATGCTAAGTGACAGGCCTAAAGTGCTTTAAAACATCTTGCATGTGTATACATCAATCAGGTAGTGTAATTAAGGTACTGCTTCACACTGACACACCAAACTCACCGTGTAACGCACCGCAAACAGCTGTTTGTGTAGTGACGGCCGTGCTGGACTGGTGCACACCATGGCGAGAGTGCAGGTTTTGGTGGCTTTACAGCCCATATGGTCGCCTGGCTGATGTAGGTGAATGACAGAACAGTGACTGTCCAGCTGATCAAATTTGGTCTGACCACAATGAGGCAACGGCCTTATTATCGTGGGTGTGCCCCCCGAGACACTCATCTAGGCGCCGGTCATTGCTTCATTGTGATACGCAAGCCCCTTCACCACGGCAAGGTAATGATCACGAAGGGGAATGAGCGCATGTACATGCCTTTCCTTTTGTTGTTGCAGCTGCCCGCAGTGCAGCCAGAAAAATTAGGCAGTCATGTACACGCACCAGAAAAACTATTACAGCGGCCGCTGCTAGCAGCGGCCTAAAAAATTCAGCAATCCACCTGGAGTCCCGGACCCTGTTGGTGGTGGCGGAGAAGGTAGTCAAGCGGCCTGCAGGCAGACATGGGACTGGGAGCGACTTAGTCTTCTTGGGGCAGGCCAGGCAGCCAGTCACAAGGCGTGCAGGCAGAGATGCTGTGTGTGCGGGGACTGACTTAGTCTTGGGGCGGGCAGCAGCCCTTCGGGATCCATGCCTCATTCATTTTGATAAAGTTGAGGTACTTAACAGTTTTGTGACTTAAGCGACTTCTCTTCTCAGTGACAATGCCTCCAGCTGCGCTAAAGGTCCTTTTTGACAGGACGCTTGCGGCAGGGCAGGAGAAAAGTTGTATGGCAAATTGGGACAGCTCTGGCCACAGGTCAAACCTGCGCACCCAGTAGTTCAAGGGTTCCTCATCGCTGTTCACAGCAGTGTCTACATCCACACTTAAGGCCAGGTAGTCGGCTACCTGCCGTTCCAGGCGTTGATGGAGGGTGGATCCGGAAGGGCTACGGCGAGGCGTTGGACTAAAGAACGTCCGCATGTCCGACATCACCATGAGATCGCTGGAGCGTCCTGTCTTTGACTGCGTGGACACGGGAGGAGGATTAGTGGCAGTGGTACCTTGCTGGCGTTGTGCTGTCACATCACCCTTAAAGGCATTGTAAAGCATAGTTGACAGCTTGTTCTGCATGTGCTGCATCCTTTCCACCTTCAGGTGAGTTGGTAACAGGTCCGCCACTTTGTGCCTGTACCGAGGGTCTAGTAGTGTGGCCACCCAGTACAGCTCATTACACTTGAGGTTTTTTATACGGGGGTCCCTCAACAGGCAGGACAGCATAAAAGACGACATCTGCACAAAGTCGGATCCAGATGTACCATGCATCTCCTCTTGCTCTTCCTCAGTGACGTCACGTAAGTCAACCTCCTCCCCCCAGCCGCGAACAATACCACGGGAAGGTTGAGCAGCACAAGCCCACTGCGACGCCTGCTGCGGTTGTTCTCCTGCCACCGTCCCCTCCTCCTCCTCCCCCAAAGAAATACCTTGCTCATCATCCTCTGAGTCTGACTCGTCTTCTGCACACGACTTCTCTTCTTCCTCCTCCTCCCCCCTCTGTGCTGCCGCAGGTGTTGAGGAAGCAGCTGGGTCTGATGAAAATTGGTCCCATGCCTGTTCCTGCCGTAACTGTTCCTGGTCACGCTCATTCGCAGCTTCATCCGCCACTCTACGCACAGCACGCTCCAAGAAGTAAGCGTAGGGAATTAAGTCGCTGATGGTGCCTTCACTGTGGCTCACCAGGTTGGTCACCTCCTCAAACGGCCGCATGAGCCTGCATGCATTTCTCATCAGTGTCCAGTTGTCGGGCCAGAACATCCCCATCTTCCCAGACTGTTTCATTCTACTGTAGTTGTAGAGGTACTGGGTGAAGGCTTTCTTCTGTTCTAGCAGGCGGGAGAACATGAGCAGGGTCGAATTCCAGCGAGTCGGGCTATCGCAAATCAGGCGTCTCACCGGCAAGTTGTTTTTCCGCTGAATTTCCGCACAGCGTGCCATGGCTGTGTAAGACCGCCTCAAATGCCCACAGAACTTCCTGGCCTACTTCAGGACATCCGCTAAGCCAGGGTACTTTGACACAAATCTTTGAACAACTAGATTCATGACATGTGCCATGCAGGGTATGTGTGTCAGCTTCCCCATATGCAAAGCGGCAAGCAGATTGCTGCCGTTGTCGCACACCACGTTGCCTATCTCCAGGTGGTGCGGGGTCAGCCACTCATCCACCTGTTTCTTAAGAGCAGCCAGGAGAGCTGCTCCAGTGTGACTCTCCGCTTTGAGACAAGACATGTCTAAGATGGCGTGACACCGTCGTACCTGGCATGCAGCATAGGCCCTGCGGAGCTGGGGCTGTGTAGCTGGAGAGGAGAACTGCCACTCAGCCAAGGAGGAGGAGGACAGCGAAGAGCATGTAGCAGGAGGAGAGGAGGTGGCAGGAGGCCTGCCTGCAAGCCGTGGAGGTGTCACAATTTGGTCCGCTGCGCCCTGCTTGCCATCGTTCACCAGATTGACCCAATGGGCTGTGTACGTAATGTAGCGGCCCTGCCCGTGCTTGGCAGACCAGGCATCCGTGGTCAGGTGTACCCTTGACCCAACGCTCTTCGCAAGAGATGACACCACTTACCTCTCAACTTCACGGCGCAGTTGGGGTATGGCCTTTCTAGAAAAATAAGTGCGGCCTGGCATCTTCCACTGCGGTGTCCCGATGGCCACAAATTTACGGGAGGCCTCAGAGTCCACCAGCCGGTATGGTAACAGCTGGCGAGCTAACAGTTCCGCCACGCCAGCTGTCCAGACGCCGGGCAAGGGGGTGACTGGCCGAAATTGGCTTCTTCCGCTCAAACATTTCCTTCACGGACACCTGACTGCTGCTGTGGGCAGAGGAGCAGGAAGCGCTCAAGGGCAGAGGCGGAGTGGAGGAGGGTGCCAGTGAAGGTGCAAGGGAGAAAGCAGCAGAAGCAGATGATGCACCTGAAGGAGGAAGAGGAGAAGGAGGGTGACTTTTCTTTTGTGTGCTGCTGTTGCTTTTGCTCAGGTGGCCATCCCATTGCTGTTTGTGCCTTTTCTCCAGGTGCCTTCGTAAGGCACTTGTCCCTACGTGAGTGTTGGCCTTTCCACGGCTCAATTATTGTTGGCAGAGCGAACAGATGGCTTTGCTCCGATCTGAGGCACACACATTAAAAAATTTCCACACCGCTGAGCCACCCTGGGATGTGGGCACTATGGGGGCCTCAGCAGCTGATGCTGAAGGGCAAGTTGGCTGGCTGTACATAGGTGGCGATACATGGTGCCGGACACTGCCACCAGCTGTTTCTGACAAAGAGCTGCCCCAGCTTCTTTCAGCAGCTTCTCTCCTCCTACTACTCTCTGACTCCCCCTCTGAACTGTCCCCCTCTTCATCTCCTCTATTGGGAACATACAGAGGATCCGTATCATCGTCATCATCGTAATCATCCTGCCCAGCTTCGCTTGCCTCAGAAAAATCCAAACATGCACCATCAGTAGGTCCTTCATCCTCCTTACACGTTACATCCATAGTGTTGCTGCGTAACTCAGACATATGAGCTGGTGAAAATTCATCTGGCTGTAACAACAATGGCTGTGCATCAGTGATTTCACCACTAAATAATTCTTGCGAAGTGTCAAATGCAGCGAAAGTGGTGCTAGTAGTAGCGCTGGTGGCTGAGCAAGATGAGGTGTTCTGTGTCGCTAAATACTCAACCACGTCCTGACAATCTTGGGAGGTGATGGGACGTGCCTTCTTCCGAGCACTGTACTGTGGGCCAGGTCCACACGAAATTACATTTACACGACCTCGCACAGACCTGCCAGGTGGCCTTCCTCTGGCTCTGGCACTACCTCTTCCTCTACCTGTTTTGTCCATATCGGGTATGCACGGAGTGGTATATCACACTGCGTGCACTCACGTAGGTAGGTGGGTTCACTTAACTGCACAGGTATGCGCACTGATGCGGTGGGTTCACTGAACAGAACAGGTATGCAGTGGCGGGTTTACTGAACAGAACAGGTATGCAGTGGCGGGTTCACTGAACAGGTATGCAGTGGCGGGTTCACTGAACACAACAGGTATGCAGTGGCGGGTTCACAGAACAGGTATGCAGTGGCAGGTTCACTGAACAGGTATACAGTGGCGGGTTCACTGAACACAACAGGTATGCAGTGGCGGGTTCACAGAACAGGTATGCAGTGGCGGGTTCACTGAACAGTACAGGTATGCAGTGGCGGGTTCACTGAACTGAACAGGTATACAGTGGCGGGTTCACTGAACAGAACAGGTATACAGTGGCTGGTTCACTGAACAGAACAGGTATGCAGTGGCGGGTTCACTGAACAGAACAGGTATGTAGTGGTGGGTTCACAGAACAGGTATGCAGTGGCAGGTTCACAGAACAGGTATGCAAAGGCGGGTTCACTGAACAGAACAGGCATGCAGTGGTGGGTTCACTGAACACAACAGGTATGCAGTGGCGGGTTCACTGAACAGAACAGGTATGCAGTGGCGGGTTCACTGAACAGAACAGGTATGCAGTGGTGGGTTCACTGAACAGAACAGGTATACAGTGGCAGGTTCACTGAACAGAACAGGTATACAGTGGCGGGTTCACTGAACACAACAGGTATGCAGTGGCGGGTTAACTGAACAGGTATACAGTGGCGGGTTCACTGAACAGAACAGGTATACAGTGGCAGGTTCACTGAACAGAACAGGTATGCAGTGGCGGGTTCACTGAACAGAACAGTTATGCAGTGGTGGGTTCACTGAACAGAACAGGTATACAGTGGCAGGTTCACTGAACAGAACAGGTATACAGTGGCGGGTTCACTGAACACAACAGGTATGCAGTGGTGGGTTAACTGAACAGGTATACAGTGGCGGGTTCACTGAACAGAACAGGTATACAGTGGCAGGTTCACAGAACAGAACAGGTATGCAGTGGCAGGTTCACTGAACAGGTATGCAGTGGTGGGTTCACTGAACAGGTATGCAGTGGTGGGTTCACTGAACAGGTATGCAGTGGCAGGTTCACTGAACAGGTATACAGTGGCGGGTTCACTGAACAGAACAGGTATGCAGTGGCAGGTTCACTGAACAGGTATACAGTGGCGGGTTCACTGAACAGAACAGGTATACAGTGGCAGGTTCACTGAACAGAACAGGTATGCAGTGGCGGGTTCACTGAACAGTACAGGTATGCAGTGGCAGGTTCACTGAACAGGTATGCAGTGGTGGGTTCACTGAACAGGTATGCAGTGGTGGGTTCACTGAACAGGTATGCAGTGGTGGGTTCACAGAACAGGTATGCAGTGGCAGGTTCACTGAACAGGTATGCAGTGGTGGGTTCACTGAACAGGTATGCAGTGGTGGGTTCACAGTACAGGTATGCAGTGGTGGGTTCACAGAACAGGTATGCAGCCAGGAACAAGCTAAGCCTAACTAATATTTCCCTATGAGAGACAGTCTGCAGCAGCTCGCCCTACTCTCACTAACGCAGGCACACGAGTGAGCTTAATGGCCGCCACTGCCTGCCTTTTATTAGGGGGGGGGAGTGGCTCCAGGGGCTAGTGTAGCCTAATTGGCTACACTGGGCCTGCTGACTGTGATGTAGAGGGTCAAAGTTGACCCTCATGGTGCATTATGGGGCGAACCGAACTTCTGCAAAACTTCGCCTGTGGGACGCGAACGCGAACCACTGAAGTTCGCATGGAACCGTTCGCAGGCGAACCGTTCGGCCCAACTCTACTGACTATCCTCCTGAACTTTGATCTTGTACCATGCCATTCTGATACTCTGTTGCCGAACCCCGGCTCGTCCTTAGACTCTGCTTCTGCCTCCTGATCTTGTACCTCGATATTTCTGATACCCTGTTGCCGAACCCTGCCTGTACCTAGACTCCGCCTCTGCCTTCTGATTCTGTACTTTATCTGTCCGTGTGTTACAACCTGGCTTGTCCGACCTCGAGAACCGACCTTACTATTGGAGGCGGTTCCCCGTCCTGTTAGTGACACTACCTCCTGAGTGTTACTTTCAGACTTACCTTCCTACTGTCAGCCCGACTCCTCCCGCCTTGGAGAGTTCAGGCCTTCGGAAGGAAGCCGTGCAGTACTCCTCACTGCACTGAGGCCAGTCCTCTAAGTGTTACTGTTACACCAAACACTACACTCTACTCAGGTGAACAGAGGTTAGCTGGTATATCGGATTATCGGTGATACTGCAGATCACTTATAATCTGGTATACATCTGTATTCCCAGTGATACTGCAGATCACCGGTAATCAGATCCTCTCTGTGCTTCACCGTTCGTTACACCCTGCACACTGATCGCCCACAGCACCCATCAGACACCCCCCCCCCCTGCCCACCCCCTGACACCACTGTTTGCACCGATTCACCCCCCTAATCACCTATCAATCACCCCCTGTCACTATCAGTCAACACTATCTTTTAGATCAGGTCCTAAACTGCCCCCTGGGAGCTCCTGATCACCCCCCCCCCCACACACCCTCAGATCCTCCCCAGACCCCCTCCTGTGTACTGTATACAGCTATTCTCCCCTGTAATCACACACTGATCACCTGTCAATCACCTGTCAATCACCCATCAATCACCCCCTGTCCCCACCTGTCACTGCCACCCATCAGATCAGACCCTAACCTGCCCCTTGCGGGCATCTGATTACCCACCCACACGCTCAGATCTCCCGCAGACCCACCCTCAGAACACCTCCCAAGTGCATTGTTCTCTCCTCTTAACACCTACTGATCACCCATCAATCACCGATCAATCACCCCCTGTCAGTACCTGTCACTGCTACCCATCAGATCAGACCCTAATCTGCCACTTTTGGGCACCCAATCACCCGCCCACACCCTCAGATTGCCCTGAGACCCCCTCTGATCAACTCGCCAGTGCATTGCTTGCATATATTCTGCCCTGTAATTACCTTCTGATCACCTATCAATCACCCCGTCACCCCCTGTCACCACCTGTCACTGCTGCCCATCAGATTAGACCCTAATCTGCCCCTTGCGGGCACCCTATCACCCACCCGAACCCTCAGATCACCCACAACCCCCCCCCCCCCCGCCAGTGCATTGCTTGCATATATTCTCCCCTGTAATTACCTACTGATCACCTATCAATCACCCCGTCACCACCTGTCACTGCGGGCTCCTGATCACCCTCCCCCTGCCCTAAGATCTCCTTCTGATCACTCCCCCCTGCCCTAGATCACCCCCCCCCGCCATTGTGTACATCTAATCTTCTGTCTGTAACGCTTGATTGTGCTTTGATTGGCTCCAATTGGCTCAATTGCCCTGTGATTGACTTAGATTGTCCCGTGATTGGTTTTTGATTGTCCCGTGATTGGTTTTTAATTGTCCCGTGATCGGTTTTTGATTGTCCCTTGATTGGTTTGTTGATTGTCCTGTGATTGGCTTCGATTGCCCCGTGATTGACTTCGATTGTCCTGTGATTGGTTTTTGATTGTCCCGTGATTGTTTTTTGATTGTCCCATGATTGGTTTTCGATTGTCCCGTGATTGGTTTTCGATTGTCGCGTGATTGGTTTTCAATTGTCTCGTGATTGGCTTCGATTGCCCCGCGATTGGCTCTGATTGCGCTAATTGGCTGTGATTGCCCTCTAATCACTCTTATTGGCTCTAATTGTGTTGTAATTGCCTTGATTGCCCTCTGATTGTCTGTGATTGTTTCTGATTGCCCCCTGATCAACACCCCCCCCCCTCCGGTCACTATCCTAGTGATCTAAAAACAGTGTTTTTAGTATCACTAGTGTTAACAGTTGGGCCAGTTAGCTAGGCCCCTGTGTTAGTGTCAGTTAGCGCTCAGCCCACCGCACCACTAATTAGTCGCTGATTAGCGTCATCACTGTCGCTAATCAGCATTGGTACTATAAAGTATCTGTAAGTGATCATTACTGATCGCACTCAGATCTATATTGGGGATCTATATTGATTGTCCCGTGATTGGTTTTCGATTGTCCCGTGATTGGTTTTCGATTGTCTCATGATTGGTTTTCAGTTGTCTCGTGATTGGCTTCGATAGGATCCACTAAAAATGCAGTGTTTGCTGATCAGGCCTGATCATTTGCCTGCACTTGCGTTCAGCCCGCCCCACCGCAGTGATAGAATTTTTTTTTCTGATCACTGCAAAAAACACTGTACAATAGCTGTGGCACTGTAAAGATCAGTTTTGATTTTTTTTTTAATCAAAACTCAGTGACCACAGCTTTCTGCTCTGCAAGTAATCCCTTTTGTTAGGTAGGTGCTCTTTTTCCTGGGTAGTCTCAGAGGAATACCCCCTAAATTTAGCAGTCCACCATGGCAAGAAACTGGTTCGGTGGCACGTGCATTAAGACCCGAGTCGCAGCCACCAAGAAAATGCACGTACTACCCATACTCTTCCAGAGGTGCTGGCAAATCCCAATTGGCAATCCCCTGATTCCGCCCCACCCGTACTGCCCCCTTTCACCGCCCAGTCTGGAGTCCAGGTGGAGACAGATAATCTAGGAACGGCCCTAGACTTTTTTTATCTGTTCTTCACCGAGGATCTCTACGACTTAATTGTGGCTGAGACCAACCGTTATGCCACATAATACATCACCGACAACCCGGATAGGTACTATAAGTAGGGGGGGAAAGATACCGAGAGCCCAATATAGTGCAGTATGTTATGTAAATGGATGGAAACTAGTATAATGAGATTTATACTCACAAACGTGGGTTACCCTTCAGGTAACCACTATATAGGCAGGTGGGGAGATTAGACCTGTCCCCACTCAGGATTAAGAAGTCGCTCTCTGTAGTTGAGAAGAAAAAGGGGCCAAATTCCCTCCACCAAGGGTGGACAAATTATTGTGTAGCAAGGATACAGAGGCGCCAATAGTATAAAAAACAGATAAAAGTCTTAAAAACGGGGAGGTGATAGGTGGATTCTCCTCTCCCAAAGTAAACACAAGATAATGTTGATTTTTCAACACAAAACAATTTTAATCATACACTCCAACAAAATGCAACGCGTTTCGCGGGTTCAACCCACTTCATCAGGCTATGAAACGGAGTATAACACTATAAAAAACGAGAGAAAAAAATATATGTATATGTATAGCCACTAAGCAACCCTATACAGTATTACCATGATAAAAATTAATAATAGTCAAAAGCTCATTAAAAAACAAAGTTTACAAAATAATTGCTCCATTAAGACAACATCATACTCATGATACTATAGACAGAATTTGGCTCACAAAAAATATGGACATGGGTTGTAGTTTAAATACACAGGAAATTGATTATTCCTAACAGTATTAGTGTTGTAGGGTTAGTTATTGTAACGATCGGTGAAGCACAGAGAAGATCCGATTACCGGTGATCTGCAGTATCACTGGGAATACAGATATATACCAGATTATAAGTGAGGTACACAGAAAGAGTAGATATGCCTGGCACTCAGTACTGGGGGTGGAATTAGGTCCCTGCACCTTTAAATGGTAACTCCGTCCGTTATGATTCCCTGCTCAGTGGCATGTGTGGAGGCGTGCATCAAGGCTAGCATGGGCAATTGAAGATTTGTAGTACATATAAGACAGTGAGTGCACTGCGTCCTTCAATCACATAATTTATTTCAGGTTGTTACCAGCAGGTATAAGCATCATGGTATACAGGTTCACAGCATAAAAGAAGCGGAAGGATCTGACCTGTATTCCGGACGGGTGCGGAGGTGTGACCAGGGGGTGAGAGGACGGCACAACAGCCGTTTCGCGCCGGTATGGCGCTTGCTCGCGTGCGTGTGTCCTTGGGCAATGGCGGCGTGTACGGACTTCCGTAATGTAGACAGGAAGCCCCGCCCATCACGCTCGTCATTGGCCCTTGGAACTGTGATGTGATAGTGGTTGGGCTGAGGAGGAGGGGACTGGCCATGTCATGTGGCGTGAATGACAGTGGGGGCTGTTCCCTGTTAAGCCAATGAATGTGAAGGAGGGGGAGGATCGCCTCGTTACGGCGAATGAAACATTAGTGTGCTACGTAAACAACTTTGTGTGGCCACAAACCCAGTGGCTAGCAAACTGTGACATGCTGGAAAATATATCAATACATATTGACGTAAAGGGAAACTCAAACCAAGTGCCATTGAAAAAGTTAACATTGTGAAAAGGTGCATTCCGCTCCATTCTGTATACATTCTTATGGTCATGTCTATACCCCATGAGTTCCTTTTTATTCGCTGACATAAAGAAATTTCCTTTTCTTCGCCTTTATTTAATTTGTTTGTTTAAAAAGAAGAGACCACCTCATTTCCCATTCTAAACTCAACATGCTGGTGGAGGAAGGCATGTAGAGAAGGACACAAAATACATGGGTGAAACCCCTGGAATTAAAGGGCTGCATTCAACCCCAACTGTCCCACAAACCCTATCAGGGGCTGTCCTAGCTCCCACCCATGCATTTCCTCTTCCCGGAATGTCAGGGTTGGGGCCAGGATGGCAGGAGATGTGCTCCCCCAATGCTCACTAAAAGGAGCAAGATGGGAGCATCATACGCAAAAGGGAGAACAAGAAGACCACAGGGTCCTCAGGAGTTGGTGGCACCCAGCGACTCACATAGGATCCCCCAGGGGTAGGACAGGGGTGCATCGGGTACGACAGTGCATGTAAGGAGGAGTTCATGCATCGGGGGGGACAATCACCAGGGCAATTCCATTTCCCCTCCGTGATGTCTCTCCCTCCCTCTATGCAGGAAAAGTGGCGTTGCCACCAAAATGTTGGTGGCAAATTCTGTCCACCTATCTCGTCCATATACTGCACCTGCCGCCCAAATTACCTCCATTCAGTCCAAGTCCCCTGCATCACGCGGCGCCACCCTCGAGCACAAACCCAAGGCTAGGAGCGGTTGTGACATAAGAAGAGTGGAGATCTGAGAGAGAGAGCAGCTTGTGTGGGAGAACGAAGAGATGAGAAGGGAGGAGGGACAGGCAGGAAGGGAATAGGGCAGGACTTAAAGGGGCACCCCTGTCTAGGTCAAAAATTAAAAAAGCAGGATCAAATGGTGGAGAGGCAGGTGGGGAAGAGCAGGGAAAAAGGGAGGAAAGAGAAGAAACCCAGTAGGAGGAGGGGAAGGGGGGGGGGAGAAACATAAGCACAAGTTCCCCCACTAGGGCACACACAGTCCCCAATGCGGGACCGCCCTGTGCCCTAGGGGTCCAAAAAACAGGACAACTCCAGTCTGTCATTGAGGCCCAGAGGCCCCATCGCCCCCGTACGTAGAATCACCCGGGATTCTCGTCTGGTAAGCTCTTAGTCTCTATTGCCTCCCCTCCTGGGATTAGTGACATGCAAAAGGCCTGCGAATCTCAAACAATTCGCCTTGCCTCCATGGGCCTCTCTAACGTGATCAATTAAGCGTGGGGACCCCTTCCCTGATTTTATGGATTTAAAGTGCTCCCCCACTCTCTCCTTGAGGGGCCTGGTGGTTTTGCCCACGTAAAAAAATTGACAGGGACAGAAGATGACGTAGGAGACAAACCTAGTTTGGCATGTTATAAAGGCTCTTACTTCCCACTGTACTCCCCCCATTCTTAGGTTGGTACCCTCCATCATCCGTGGGCAATATTTACATCTACCGCATTTGTGGTTTCCCTTGGGGCGTCTACTACTTAGCCAGTTCGATGGCGCAACCGAGCGGTATTCGCTCCGTGTCAAGATGTCACCCAGGGTTGGGGCTCTTCTATACACCACCCGAGGGGGATCGGGGAAGATCTTGTGCAGTACAGGATCCCTAGTTACAAGTGACCAATTTTTCTTTATCACCTGGGATAGCCTTTTGCTCATGGGGGTATAGTCAAATGTGCAGGTGAAGGAGCCCCCTTTATCGGGTTTGGGCTGCCTAGTTAGGAGGGTAGACCTGTCCCTATCTCTGGCTTTACCCCTTGCCATTTCAAGGGCATCAACATCATAGTCCCTGGCCCGCAGGCGTGTGGTGAGTTCCCCTGCCTGCTTATCAAATGAACCCAGATCGGTGTTGTTACGCCTAAGACGCAAATATTGGCCGTATGGCAGGGATGCCTTCACATGTTCAGGATGGTAGCTGCTTCTATGCAGTAATGCATTGACAGGCGTGGATTTCCTATAGCCCTCACAGATCAATTTAGTCCCATCTGGTTTGATTGTCAAATCCAGAAAGCGTGCCCCCCCATCGTTTATTTCTGACGTGAAGCGCATATTAATCCTGTTCACATTGAGGTGCTCTATGAACTCCCCAAATTCCTGAAGGCCTCCCTGCCACACAACCAGCACGTCGTCCACATAACGTGACCATGCTTTAATGTTCCTTCTAAAGGGATTGGATGGACTAAACACATAATCCTCCTCCCAAGCTCCCAAAAAGAGGAAATGAGGTGGTCTCTTCTTTTTAAACAAACAAATTAAATAAAGGCGAAGAAAAGGAAATTTCTTTATGTCAGCGAATAAAAAGGAACTCATGGGGTATAGACATGACCATAAGAATGTATACAGAATGGAGCGGAATGCACCTTTTCACAATGTTAACTTTTTCAATGGCACTTGGTTTGAGTTTCCCTTTATGTCAATATGTATTGATATATTTTCCAGCATGTCACAGTTTGCTAGCCACTGGGTTTGTGGCCACACAAAGTTGTTTACGTAGCACACTAATGTTTCATTCGCCGTAACGAGGCGATCCTCCCCCTCCTTCACATTCATTGGCTTAACAGGGAACAGCCCCCACTGTCATTCACGCCACATGACGTGGCCAGTCCCCTCCTCCTCAGCCCAACCACTATCACATCACAGTTCCAAGGGCCAATGACGAGCGTGATAGGCGGGGCTTCCTGTCTACATTACGGAAGTCCGTACACGCCGCCATTGCCCAAGGACACACGCACGCGAGCAAGCGCCATACCGGCGCGAAACGGCTGTTGTGCCGTCCTCTCACCCCCTGGTCACACCTCCGCACCCGTCCGGAATACAGGTCAGATCCTTCCGCTTCTTTTATGCTGTGAACCTGTATACCATGATGCTTATACCTGCTGGTAACAACCTGAAATAAATTATGTGATTGAAGGACGCAGTGCACGGACTGTCTTATATGTACTACAGATTATAAGTGATCTGCAGTATCACCGATAATCCGATATACCAGCTAACCTCTGTTCACCTGAGTAGAGTGTAGTGTTTGGTGCAACAGTAACACTTAGAGGACTAGGCCTCAGCGCAGTAAGGAGTACTGCACGGATACCTTCCGAAGACCTGAACTCTCCAAGACGGGAGGAGTCAGGCTCAGAGTAGAAAGGATTGTCTGAAAGTGACACTCTGGTGGAAGTGTCACTAACAGAACGGGGAACCGCCTTCAATAGTAAGGTCGGTTCTCGAGGTCGGACAAGCCAGGTCGTAAACACATGGAAAGATTAGGTACAGATTCAGAAGATGAAGGCGGAGTCAAGGTTCAGGCAGGGTTTGGCAACAGGGTATCAGATATATTGAGGTACAAAATCAGGAGGCAGAAGCAGAGTCTAAGGACGAGCCGGGGTTCGGCAACAGAGTATCAGAAAGGCAAGGTACAAGATCAGAGTTCAGGAGGATAGTAAGGCAGGCAAAGGATCATAACAGATAATCACAATCAAACTAGTACTTTAGCTATCAACAGAATCTAGCTAAGTGTAGGATTACAGCTCCAGCTGGTCCCGGCACACTTAAGGATCTGACTACAGGTCTGAGTGCTCCCACGTATGTGTTCGCAACGCCAGACAACCAGGAACTGAACATCCTGCAGTATATATACACATGAGGACTGCCCAGCGCCTCCCAAAGTGCTGGGCCAATGAAAGGTGAAGCCAGTGTCAGCTGACCAGCCTGGTCAGCTGACTCACTTCTGGCTGTCATATAATCCCTGCCTGAGTGCGCGCGCGTCACTCTAAACCTAGAGGGACTATGTGTCCCAGCCACACCAGCACCGCTCTGCGGTGCCTCCGCAATGGGGCCATGCGCGCTAACCGTCGCGTCCAACGCGGCGGTTTCCCTGCGCTCCGCCATGCCCTGCACGGGGACAGCCGCCTCAGACTGAGTGGAGGCGGCTGCCCCTCCGTGCTCTGCTACGCTATGCGCGGAAAGAGCCGCCTGCCGCTGACTCATGGCGGCGGCTCTTCCGCGTTTCTTGACAGTTATAGAAAACGAACCAAAATGGAAAATATAAGATAGATGCAATCGCACTTATTGACAGGATAATATATATATGCACATCTCTTTTTACCATGTTTGGATGGGGTAGAAAGCGTTAAGGAGTTAATTTGGCTAGAGTTCTTACCTTGTATGTAGGATTCGTCAGCTTAGTGCATCTGTGCCGAGCAGACGTCTCCTGCCACTAATATAGTCTCAGTAATTGAATTATTGATTACAATTGTCCTATCGGAGCTGCTGCTCTATCTGATGTTATCATAGGGCGCCGGGCAAGGGCCGCGCGTTCGATGACGTCGCCCTACTTTATGTTCTCATTAGCCGCCATGTAAACAGGAAGGGGCGGAATTGTTAGGCGGATGCGCCCGTTGGAACGCATACTCATGGGTAGATGTGTCGATTCACGCGCATGCGCGTCTCCACAGGAGATGTTAAGGAAGCCATTTTTATTCGGGGACGGCACGTCCTTTCATTCTAAGCTATACCTACGTCCACCGGAAGCGGTCTTTCGGCCATCTTAACTAGGGGCCAGTGTGCCCATTTAACTCAGCGCTGTGCGCTTGTGGCATACTTTAGTTTCTTTAATAATAAGGAAGAACACGTGTATACAGGATCTTCTCAAAAAATTAGCATACTGTGATAAAGTTCATTATTTTCTGTAATGTACTGATAAACGCTGACTCGTGGCGGCGGCTCTTCCGCGTTTCTTGACAGTACCCCCCCCCCCCCCGAGGAGTGGACTCCGGACAGCTCCTTCCAGGCTTTTCCGGATGTAAGGCATGAAACTCCTTCCTTAACTTGTCCACATGCATGCGACTTAAGGAACCCATTGTCTCTCCTCAATGACGTACCCTCTCCAATGTACCAGATATTGCACCGAGTTCTGTACAATGCGCGAGTCTAATATTTTCTCCACTTCATACTCGGGTTGGTCATCCACCAACACAGGAGGAGGAGGAGTGGAACCCACATGGACTGCAGGTTTCAGCCGGGATACGTGAAAAGTTCTTACACCCCGCATGCTGGCAGGAAGATCAATGGCATAAGTTACGTTGTTGATTTTCTTAGTCACAGAAAATGGACCCACAAACCTGGGGCCCAGTTTGGCAGATGGCTGCTTCAGGGTCAAGTGACGTGTGGACACCCAGACTAAATCCCCTGGCTGAAACTTCCATTCCAAGGAACGTTTCTTGTCCGCTTGACCCTTCTGACTTTGAAACGCTTTCTGCAAGTTCTCTTTAACAATTCCCCAATTGTCCCTGAGTGACCTCTGCCAATCCTCCAGTGCTGGAAACGGAGTGGAGGCCACTGGTAATGGGGAGAATTTAGGCAACCTCCCGGTCACTATCTGAAACGGAGAGTACCCCACGGAGGAACTTTTCAAGTTATTGTGTGCGAACTTCGCGAAAGGCAAAAACTTGACCCAATCATTCTGCGCCTCCGCAACATAACACCTCAAAAATTGGTCCAAAGACTGGTTGACCCTCTCCGTTTGCCCATTGGTCTGTGGGTGGTAGCCTGACGAAAATGACAGCTCCATGCCCATTTGGTGACAAAATGCCCTCCAAAATCCAGACACAAATTGGACTCCCCTATCTGACACGATGTTTTCCGGAATGCCATGCAGCCGGAAGACGTGAATGATGAACAATTCGGCCAATTCCTGAGCCGAGGGGAGTCGTTTCAGGGGCACAAAATGGGCCATTTTACTAAAGTGGTCGACTACCACCCAAATGACCGACGTGCCTTCAGACCTGGGCAATTCCCCCACAAAATCCACGGACAGGTGGGTCCATGGCTCACTCGGGGTGGGCAAAGGCTGTAACCTTCCCACAGGTGCCAGCCGGGAGGGTTTACTCTTAGCACATACCGCACATTCCCTGACATATTCCTTGCAGTCTGTTGCCATAGAAGGCCACCAAGCACACCTGGCAATCAGATCCTGCGTTCTGGAAGCCCCAGGGTGACCAGCATTCTTATGGGCGTGGAACATTTGTAGAACCTGTAGACGAAATGGCAGTGGGATAAACAAAACCCCCTCAGGTTTTCCCTCAGGGACATCCTGCTCAAAGGGACCCAGAACTTTTGCCCAATCTTCCCAGGTCTCTGTGGCTGCTAACACTAACCTCTGCGGGATGATGGACTCAGGAGCGGGGGGCTGTGCTGTCTCTTGTTCAAAACATCTGGACAGGGCATCTGCCTTGATGTTTTTGCTGCCTGGAGTGTACGTGATTATAAATCTGAACCTCGTAAAAAATAAAGACCAACGGGCCTGACGCGGGCTTAGTCTCTTAGCCCCCTCGATGTATTCCAAATTCTTATGATCAGTGTAAACCGTGATCGTATGTTCTGCACCTTCTAACCAATGGCACCATTCTTCAAATGCCAATTTAATGGCCAGAAGTTCCCGGCTGCCTATGTCGTAGTTTCTTTCTGCCGGTGAAAACCTACGGGAAAAATAGGCGCATGGATGTAGTCTGCCCTGCAACCCTGACCGTTGAGACAGCACCGCCCCCACCCCAACCTCTGAGGCATCGACCTCCACAATAAAGGGAAAGGACGTGTCTACATGCCTCAAAATAGGCGCTGAGCAAAACAATTTTTTCAGGTGCGAAAAGGCTGCCACAGCCTCAGGGGACCAGTGGTTGGTATCTGCCCCCTTTTTTGTGAGACTGGTAAGGGGGGCGATTATCGTGGAGTACCCCTTTATGAACCTCCTATAGTAGTTCGCAAAACCCAAAAATCTCTGCAGGGCTTTCAACCCCACTGTGGCCATTCTAAGACAGCTGTGACCTTGGCAGGATCCATTGACAGGCCCGAGGTGGAAATCACATACCCTAGGAACGTGACAGTGGTCACCTCAAAAATACACTTCTCCACCTTGGCATAAAGCATATTTCGTCTCAATTTTTCCAATACAAATTTAACGTGGACCCTGTGCTCGGAGAGGTTGTTGGAGTAGATTAGTATATCGTCAAGGTATACCAGCACAAATCTACCCAACACCTCCCTGAATACCTCGTTGATTAACTCCTGGAAGACGGCTGGTGCATTACACAACCCGAAGGGCATCACTAAGTACTCGTAATGCCCGTCGGGTGTGTTGAAGGCCGTCTTCCATTCATCGCCCTTTCTAATGCGGATCAGGTTGTATGCACCCCTTAGATCTAATTTTGAGAAGATCTTAGCGTCTGTGACCTGTGTGAATAAATCGTCTATCAATGGTAACGGATAACGATTCTTCATCGTGATTTTATTCAGGCCACGGTAATTGATGCAAGGTCGGAGACCTCCGTCTTTTTTCTTAACAAAAAAGAAACCGGCCCCCGCAGGCGACCGGGAGGGGCGAATGAACCCTTTGGCGAGATTGTCACGGATGTACTCCTGCATAGCCACTTTTTCTGGACCAGACAAATTATACAGGTGACCCCTCGGGGGCATACAACAGGCACGGAGATCGATGGGGCAATCGAAAGGGCGATGAGGAGGTAACTTATCAGCAGCCTTGGGACAGAATACATCAGAGAATTCAGAATATTGCCCGGGAACACCCTCCACATGAATCTTGGTCTGACCTAATGTCACTTTCCCTAGACACTGTTGGGAACAGAAGTCTGACCAACTGGTTAATTGTCCTGCAGCCCAATTAATCAGTGGCGAATGGAGCTGCAGCCAAGGCATACCTAGGACAATTGTGGAGGTAGTCATGTGTAAAACAAAGAAACTTAAACTTTTTACTGGGGAGAGTGGAATGCCCAACTTCTCTGCAAACTCTGAACTCATAAAATTAGCCGCGGAGCCTGAATCAACAAAGGCCTCCGTGGCTTCAGATTTGCCCCCCCACGTAATCGTACAAGGAAGGAGCAAACGTTTTTCTTTTAGGGGTGTGAGTTGGGCGCCTAGGGTGTCACCCCTTACAACTCCTAGGCGGTAGCGTTTCCTGGCTTATTCTTATTCGGCTTAATGGGACAGTCTCGTACCCTATGCCCCCTCCACCACAGTACAAACATAACTGTTCCGACATTCTCCGTCTTCTCTCCACTTGTGTCAGTTTAGACCGACCGATCTGCATCGGCTCAGGTGGAGTCAAGATCGGAGACGATGAGACAGAAGGGGATGGAGTTATTAGGGGTTCAGCGGGAGGCGCTGCGTACAAAGTCAACCTGACACGATGACTGCCCCTAGTCTGTCTCTGATGGCGTAGCCTACGGTCGATTCGAATGGCCGATGAGATGGCCTCGTCAACTGTCTTGGGCTCGGGTTGACTTAACATTAGGTCGGAGACCTCATCCGACAACCCAGACAGGAAGTAATCCAACAGGGCATAGGTGTCAAACCTGGCCGTAACTGACCACCTACGAAATTCGGCCGCGTAATCTTCGACAGGACCCTTGCCTTGCCGTAAGAGCTTAAGCTTCCGCTCAGAGGTCGCAGCAAGGTCTGGGTCATCGTAGATTACTGACATGGCTTTAAAGAATTCCTCTACCGAGGTAAGGGCTAAGTCACCGGCGGGCAAATTGTACGCCCAGGTCTGGAAGTCACCAGTTAACAAAGTTTTAATAAAGATGACCCGTTGGGTCTCAGTCCCCGAGGATCGGGGTCTCAACTCGAAATAAGATAACACTCTACTCTTAAAATTCCGGAAGTCAGATTTGTGGCCGGAAAATTTTTCAGGTACGGGCATACTGATATCACCACTGAGAGGGGATCGCACCTCATCAACTGACGTCTAGAGGGTTTGTACAGACCCTGATAGGGCATCAATTAAAGCTTTGTGATGGCCCAGTGCTTGATAGATGTTATCCACCGAAGTGGCAAGCACACCCAGAGGGTCAGCGCATGCGTCCATCGGTCTTTTGGTCTGGCGTTCTGTAACGATCGGTGAAGCACAGAGAGGATCCGATTACCGGTGATCTGCAGTATCACTGGGAATACAGATATATACCAGAGTATAAGTGATCTGCAGTATCACCGATAATCCGATACACCAGCTAACCTCTGTTCACCTGAGTAGAGTGTAGTGTTAGGTGCAACAGTAACACTTAGAGGACTAGGCCTTAGCGCAGTAAGGAGTACTGCACGGATACCTTCCGAAGACCTGAACTCTCCAAGACGGGAGGAGTCAGGCTCAGAGTAGGAAGGATTGTCTGAAAGTGACACTCTGGCGGAAGTGTCACTAACAGAATGGGGAACCGCCTTCAATAGTAAGGTCGGTTCTCGAGGTCGGACAAGCCAGGTCGTAAACACACGGACAGATTAGGTACAGATTCAGAAGATGAAGGCGGAGTCAAGGTTCAGGCAGGGTTCGGCAACAGGGTATCAGATATATCGAGGTACAAAATCAGGAGGCAGAAGCAGTCTAAGGACCAGCCGGGGTTCGGCAACAGAGTATCAGAAAGGCAAGGTACAAGATCAGAGTTCAGGAGGATAGTCAGGCAGGCAAAGGATCATAACAGATAATCACAATCAAACCAGTACTTTAGCTATCAACAGAATCTAGCTAAGTGTAGGATTACAGCTCCAGCTGGTCTCGGCACACTTAAGGATCTGACTACAGGTCTGAGTGCTCCCACGTATGTGTTCGCAACGCCAGACAACCAGGAACTGAACATCCTGCAGTATATATACACATGAGGACTGCCCAGCGCCTCCCAAAGTGCTGGGCCAATGAAAGGTGAAGCCAGTGTCAGCTGACCAGCCTGGTCAGCTGACTCACTTCTGGCTGTCATATAATCCCTGCCTGAGTGCGCGCGCGTCACTCTAAACCTAGAGGGACTATGTGTCCCAGCCACACCAGCACCGCTCTGCGGTGCCTCCGCAATGGGGCCATGCGCGCTAACCGCCGCGCGTCCAACGCGGCGGTTTCCGTGCGCTCCGCCATGCCCTGCGCGGGGACAGCCGCCTCAGACTGAGTGGAGGCGGCTGCCCCTCCGTGCTCTGCTACGCTATGCGCGGAAAGAGCCGCCTGCCGCTGACTCATGGCGGCGGCTCTTCCGCGTTTCTTGACAGTTATAGAAAACGAACCAAAATGGAAAATATAAGATAGATGCAATCGCACTTATTGACAGGATAATATATATATGCACATCTCTTTTTACCAAGTTTGGCTGGGGTAGAAAGCGTTAAGGAGTTAATTTGGCTAGAGTTCTTACCTTGTATGTAGGATTCGTCAGCTTAGTGCCTCTGTGCCGAGCAGACGTCTCCTGCCACTAATATAGTCTCAGTAATTGAATTATTGATTACGATTGTCCTATCGGAGCTGCTGCTCTATCTGATGTTATCATAGGGCGCCGGGCACGGGCCGCACGTTCGATGACGTTGCCCTACTTTATGTTCTCATTGGCCGCCATGTAAACAGGAAGGGGCGGAATTGTTAGGCGGATGCGCCCGTTGGAATGCATACGCATGTGTAGATGTGTCGATTCACGCGCATGCGCGTCTCCACAGGAGATGTTAAGGAAGCCATTTTTATTCGGGGACGGCACGTCCTTTCATTCTAAGCTATCCCTACGTCCGCCGGAAGCGGTCTTTCGGCCATCTTAACTAGGGGCCAGTTTGCCCATTTAACTCAGCGCTGTGTGCTTGTGACATACTTTAGTTTCTTTAATAATAAGGAAGAAGCGAAATTAGTTTAATATATGCAAGGGAAGAGTAACAATGTATATACAAACACGTGTATACAGTATATAAATGAAGAGGAGATGCATACAAAAAACATTTTGTACTTAATTGTATGGATGTCTACACAAGTAATTTTTAGGTTGCGACACGTCTTATGAAGTTTTAGGCTATGATGTATATTAATATTTATAAGGAATATCCCAATTGATTTTATCTTATTTAAACCATTTTTACATGTATGATTAACTTTTTTATTTTATTTTATATGTAGTTATTTCTCTGTTTCAACAGATTGACACAAATGTATAAAGATACATATCACTATGGCAACCAATGAACGTGTACCTAGGATCGCCATATATATGTATGCATCTCCTCTTCATTTATATATACACGTGTTTGTATATACATTGTTACTCTTCCCTTGCATATATTAAACTAATTTCGCTTCTTCCTTATCATTAAAGAAACTAAAGTATGCCACAAGCGCATAGCGCTGAGTTAAATGGGCACACTGGCCCCTAGATAAGATGGCCGAAAGACCGCTTCCGGCGGACGTAGGTATAGCTTAGAATGAAAGGACGTGCCGTCCCCGAATAAAAATGGCTTCCTTAACATCTCCTGTGGAGACGCGCATGCGCGTGAATCGACACATCTACCCATGCGTATGCGTTCCAACGGGCGCATCCGCCTAACAATTCCGCCCTTTCCTGTTTACATGGCGGCCAATGAGAACATAAAGTAGGGCGACGTCATCGAACGCGCGGCCCGTGCCCGGCGCCCTATGATAACATCAGATAGAGCAGCAGCTCCGATAGGACAATTGTAATCAATAATTCAATTACTGAGACTATATTAGTGGCAGGAGACGTCTGCTCGGCACAGAGGCGCTAAACTGACGAATCCTACATACAAGGTAAGAAATCTAGCCATATTAACTCCTTAACGCTTTCTACCCCATCCAAACATGGTAAAAAGAGATGTGCATATATATATTATCCTGTCAATAAGTGCGATTGCATCTATCTTATATTTTCCATTTTGGTTAGTTTTCTATAACTAACCCTACAATACTAATACTATTAGGAATAATCAATTTCCTGTGTATTTAAACTACAACCCATGTCCATATTTTTTGTGAGCCAAATTCTGTCTATAGTATCATGAGTATGATGTTGTCTTAATGGAGCAATTATTTTGTAAACTTTGTTTTTTAATGAGCTTTTGACTATTATTAATTTTTATCATGTTAATACTGTATAGGGTTGCTTAGTGGCTATACATATACATATATTTTTTTCTCTCGTTTTTTTATAGTGTTATACTCCGTTCCATAGCCTGATAAAGTGGGTTGAACCCGCGAAACGCGTTGCAAATTGTTGGAGTGTATGATTTAAATTGTTTTGTGTTGAAAAATTCACATTATCTTGTGTTTACTTTGGGAGAGGCGAATCCACCTATCACCTCCCCGTTTTTAAGACTTTTATCTGTTTTTTATACTATTGGCGCCTCTGTATCCTTGCTACACAACGGATAGGTACTATGCCCAGCTTTTCCGGTGGAAACCACTCCACGTTTCCGAACATAAAACTTTTTTGGGCCTTCTCCTTAACCTGGGTCTAGTCAAATTGAATGTATTGCGGTCTTATTGGCCCAATATATCACCTGCCCATGTTCTCTGCTGTCATGTCCAGGACACGATTTGAGATGATCCTGCGTTTCCTGCACTTCAATGACAACACAACCTGTCATCAAACTGGCCACCCTGCTTATGACCGGCTCCACAAAATTCTGCCCCTCATAGACCACATGTCATCAAAATTTGCAGATGCTTATACCCCTGAACAGATAGCCAGCAAAAAATAAAATCTTCTATGAACTCATCATACACCTAACGGAATACCTTGGGGTGTCTTCTTTCTAAAATGGGGTCACTTGTGGGGTTCCTATACTGCCCTGGCATTTTAGGGGCCTTAAACCGTGAGGAGTAGTCTTGAAACCAAATTGTGACGATCTGCTCGGCTGTCTGCACGGGCAGACAGCTGTTTGTCCATTCTTTGGGTCTGAATGCTGCAATTCTCTGGAGGAGAGACCTGTCTTCGCTTTGCAAGTTTCAGAGTTGCTCTGCTGAGGAATTTGCATACACTTGTCATGCAAATTGCCTAGCTGCCTCCTTTGAAGGCTTGCAGTATAAATACCATGTTCTCCCAGAATCCCCTGCTGTTCATGAAGGTTTGTTCCTGCAAACTCTCCTGGAGTGTCAGCCTTGCTGTCGTTTGCTAAGATTATCTTAGAGTAATTCCTGGGGACTGCATGTAACGATTGGTGTCAGCACACAGAGAGAATCTGATTATTGATGATCTGCAGAATCATCAATAATACAGATGTATACTTGATTATGGATGATCTGCAGAATCACCAACAATACAAGTATGACTAACCTCTGGACACCTAATGAAGTGTAAGTGTTTGGTGTAACTGTAGGCTATCTCCCGAGAGGCGGGAGACACAGGCAGCTCAGGCCAGAGACCACCTGAGGAGCAGGTGGCCCTGGGCTGTGCAGGGACTATCTCCTTAACAGAGGGGATAGAGATATTCTGGCAGCCAGTGATTCCCTGGCAACCTGGTAATCAGACTGTACTGCAGCCAAGGGACTCCTAAGGAATAGAAGCCCCTGGCTGTACTGCAGGAAGGACTCTCTGAGGAGCAGGAGGTCCCTGCAGCTAACTGACACTTGGTAGAATAGTGTCACGGGTAGTACAGCCAGACTGAACACTCAAGGGATGAGTGACAGCCAGGAGGGTTGTAACAGATATAAAGCACAATCCTAGTCTGGGGTGTGAGGTCCGTGGTCTCGACACCCAGGAACTAGTCTAAGGAATAACATGGTTTCCTATGCTTGGGTGTGAGGTCCTTGGTCTCAACACCCTGGAACTGGTCTAAGATATACCACAGCAATGACACAGTAATCCTAAACTTGGGTGTGAGGTCCTTGGTCACAACACCCTGGAACTGGTCTAAAGTATAACACAGCAATGACACAGTAATCCTAAGCTTGGGTGTGAGGTCCTTGGTCACAACACCCTGGAACTGGTCTAAAGTGGAACACAGCAATGACACAGTAATCCTAAGCTTGGGTGTGAGGTCCGTGGTCTCAACACCCTGGAACTGGTCTAAAGTATAACACAGTAGTAACAAGAGCGTAATCTGGCTAAGTGTGAATTCCCAGGTCCACCTGGTTCTAACACACTGTGGGATGTGACTGAGGTCTGAGTGCTCACACGTAAGTATTCGCAACGGCAGTCAACCAGCAACTGACAAGAAAGATCTATATATACTTGCAGTGCTGTGCAGCTCCGCCCGAGCCACTCAGCCAATCCAGAGTCCAGCTGGGATCAGCTGATCAGCTTGATCAGCTGAGTCCCCTTCTGCTGGTATAAATGTCCTGCCGCCTGGCACGCGCACGCGTAGTTCTCCATCTGTGTGCACTAAAAGGTCCAGACAAACCAGACGCATGTTGCTGTGCGGAAACCGCCGGTCTGAACGCGGAGACAGCCGCCCCGTCGCCAGACTGTGCGGCAGCAGCTCCGCTATTCATTACAGTACCCCCCCCCCACTGAGGAGTGGACTCCGGACACTTCCCACCCGGCTTCCCAGGATGTGAGTCATGAAATTCTTTCTTTAATAATTCCGCACGCATGCGACAATCCGGCACCCAAGTTCTTTCCTCCACACCATAACCTTTCCAGAGGACCAGATACTGCACAGAATTTTGCACTAAGCGAGAGTCCAGAATCTTTTCGATCTCATATTCAGGTTGGTTATCAACGATCACAGGGGGGAGGGAGAGGAATCCACGTGCACTGCCGGCCTCAACAGAGATACATGGAATGATCTCACATCTCTCATACTGGCTGGGAGATCAATCGCATAAGTGACATTATTGATCTTTCTGGTCACTGGGAATGGTCCTATGAATCTAGGTCCCAGTTTGGGTGATGGTTGCTTCAAGGCCAAATGCCGAGTGGATACCCATACCATGTCCCCTGGGGAAAACTTCCACTTTACAGACTGTCTCTCATCTGCCTGTTTTTTCTGAGGCAGAATGGTCTTAGGCTCAAAACCCCTAGACAGAGCGTCTGCTTTGGAATTTTTACTACCTGGTATATGCGTAACGGGTGACCGCGAGGGACAGACCCATCAGAAAAATCCGCACACTGCACTGCCACTCCTCCGACCTATATCCTGGTAGCACCAACAGTAACTCTCCCCAAACAATGCCGATGACAATGGGTTGACCATTTCAGTAGCTGTCCTGAAGCCCAGTCAATCTGCGGAGAGTGGAGTTGTAACCAGGGCATACCAAGAACAACAGTAGAGTTTACCATTGGCAGGACCAGGAACTGTAATTTCTCTTCATGCAACGCCCCCAAACAACACGACAACAAGGGGGTTTGGAAAAGAGGTCTAGTACTCTGCAACAGAGAGTTATCCACTGCAGTGACCAGAATCTGCCGGTCTAGTGGGCACAAGGGTATCCCCAATTTTTTTACAAAATCGTAATCTATGAAGTTTGCTGCAGAACCGGAGTTTACAAAGGCTTCAGCGGAAGTAGTCCGACCCTCCCATGTAATAGCGCAGGGAAGGAGCAGACGATTATTGTTTAGAGATAAAGACCGCTCGCCTATGGTATTAACTAACCCCAGGCAGCAGCATTCTCCTGGCCCTTTAGCACCATATAGACCGCGTTTTCTTGGCCTTCTGTGACTCTTTTTCACTTGACTCAGCCCTGAATATCCGATTTGCATCGGCTCGTCTGGGGGTGATGAAGGTCGAGAAGAGTAGTATGAGACAGACCTTATAGCATTCCTACCACGACTCTGTTTCTGGTAGCGCAATCGGCGATCTATCTGCACGGCCAACAAAGAAATTGCCTCGTCTACAGATTTGGGTTCAGGATGTCCTATCATCACATCATGAATTGCATCAGACAAACCTGCCAAAAAACAGTCTAATAAAGCATATGCTCCCCATCTAGCTGAGACAGCCCACTTCCTAAACTCAGCGGCGTAATCCTCAACCGATTTACGACCCTGCCTGAGCATCTTGAGCTTTTCAGCAGTGGAAGAAATATCCAGGTCATCGTATATAATGGCCATGGCCTTAAAAAATGTCTGAACTGATGATAACGCCTCATGCTCTGCATGTAGGCTATATGCCCATGTTTGGGAATCACCCGACAGCAGGGTCTTTATAAATGTTACCCTTTGGGACTCAGTTCCTGACAAGGTAGGCCTCAACTCAAAATAAGACAGTACCCGATTTCTGAAATTCCGAAAGTCAGATCTGTGGCCAGAAAACTTTTCAGGTACGGACATGCGAATGTCCGTGACTGGAGGGGATCGCACTGTATTTATAGTTAATTGAATTTCCTGAATAGCCTCAAATAACTGATTGATCTGAGTCTGTTGGTTCATAATTACCCCGGAAAGATTGTTTACTGTGGTGGTCAGGACTTCAACATGACTATACAGTGCGTCCATAGTGTTTTTAGTCTGCCATTCTGTAACGATTGGTGTCAGCACACAGAGAGAATCTGACTATTGATGATCTGCAGAATCATCAATAATACAGATGTATGGTATACTTGATTATGGATGATCTGCAGAATCACCAACAATACAAGTATGACTAACCTCTGGACACCTAATGAAGTGTAAGTGTTTGGTGTAACTGTAGGCTATCTCCCGAGAGGCGGGAGACACAGGCAGCTCAGGCCAGAGACCACCTGAGGAGCAGGTGGCCCTGGGCTGTGCAGGGACTATCTCCTTAACAGAGGGGATAGAGATATTCTGGCAGCCAGTGATTCCCTGGCAACCTGGTAAACAGACTGTACTGCAGCCAAGGGACTCCTAAGGAATAGAAGCCTCTGGCTGTACTGCAGGAAGGACTCTCTGAGAAGCAGGAGGTCCCTGCAGCTAACTGACACTTGATAGAATAGTGTCACGGGTAGTACAGCCAGACTGAACACTCAAGGGATTAGTGACAGACAGTAGGGTTGTAACAGATATAAAGCACAATCCTAGTCTGGGGTGTGAGGTCCGTGGTCTCGACACCCAGGAACTAGTCTAAGGAATAACACAGTTTCCTATGCTTGGGTGTAAGGTCCTTGGTCTCAACACCCTGGAACTGGTCTAAGATATACCACAGCAATGACACAGTAATCCTAAATTTGGGTGTGAGATCCTTGGTCACAACACCTTGGAACTGGTCTAAAGTATAACACAGCAATGACACAGTAATCCTAAACTTGGGTGTGAGGTCCTTGGTCACAACACCCTGGAACTGGTCTAAAGTATAACACAGTAGTAACAAGAACGTAATCTGGCTAAGTGTGAATTCCCAGGTCCACCTGGTTCTAACACACTGTGGGATCTGACTGAGGTCTGAGTGCTCACACGTAAGTATTCGGCAGACAACCAGCAACTGACAAGCAAGATCTATATATACTTGCAGTGCTGTGCAGCTCTGCCCGAGCCACTCAGCCAATCCAGAGTCCAGCTGGGATCAGCTGATCGGCCGGATCAGCTGATTCCCCTTCTGCTGGTATAAATGTCCTGTCCCCTGGCGCGCGCACGCGTAGTTCTCCATCTGTGTGCACTAGAAGGTCCAGACAAACCAGACGCATGTTGCTGTGCGGAAACCGCCGGTCTGAACGCGGAGACAGCCGCCCCGCCGCCAGACCACGCGGCGGCATCTCAACTATTCATTACACTGCACTAGGCATCCCTTCTAGTGCAGTCAGGTTGTATTATCTGTATTGCCTTGTTCTGTCTCTCTGTCTCGATTGTCTTGTCGCCAGTAGCGGTCGACAGGAAATCGTTCTGTCTGTCTGTGAGTGTAGACCAGAGCTGCGGTTGCTACAGGCTGCTCCATCTGTCTGGATTGCATTCGCCCTAGTGGTAGTGGCAGTGCTTCCTTCTGTATTCTGCCTTAGGAGTGTTAACCAGAGCAGCGGTTGCTACTGGTAGCCCCATCTGTTTGTCTGTTTGAATCGCATCCGCTCTAGCGGTAGCAGAGGTGGTTCCTTCTGTATTCTGCCTTAGGGGTGCTAGCCAGAGCAGCAGTTGCTACTGGTAGCCCCATCTGTCTGTCTTGTCTGGTATGAACGCTTGCTGTAGGCTCGGTGAGGTAACCGTTTAGCAAGCGTTTGCGTTCTCTATTTCATGTTTGTGTTTCATTGGTTAGTTAGGATGACATGCTTATCACTGGGTGCCTAACGCACGGTGATCGTGTCGTAAATGCGTTCGCTGTTGCGAATGAGTGCGGAGTTTGCGTTTAGCTAGCGTTTGTTATTTTCCTTGATGTTCTGATTGTTCTTGCTTGCTGTGCCTTTGGCTACTCTCGTGTTCTGTCCTGATCGGTCTTGTGTCTTTTGGCAATCGCCAGTCTTGCGATTGCGTTCGTACTTTGTTTCTGCTTGGGTGGCGACTAGATTGGTGGACACACATTCATTCTGTCTCTGTGCTCTTTCTTTATACTTGTGCTCTGTCTAGTTTCGTCTTGTGTCACTATTGGCAATCGCTACTCTTGCGATTGCGTTCCCACTTCATTTCCGTTGTTGTGTGTTCACCGTCGCTGGGTGGTGACTAGATTGGTGGACACACATACATTCTGTCTCTGTGTTCTCTCTCTTTAAGGGCGATCTTTACCTGCATTGCTTCAACTCGTACAATTCCCATCTAGCATCTGTGGTTGTGCAGAGGCTGTGTTCGTCTGCACCCCACAGCTCCATCTGCCGGTGGGAATCTCCCTCTACAGGTGCATAGCACCATAGCTGGGTTTTCTCATATTACATGCTTGTGGAGGATTTCCGTTATGTCAGCGCGCGTCCTGTGCGCTGACCACGGAAATAATTCCCCAATCGTTGCACAAATGTCTCAAAATGACCTGTGAAAGCCTAAAGGTACTTTGGGCCCCTTAGCGCTGTTAGGGTGCAAAAAAGTGCCACACATGTGGTATCGCTGTACTCGGGAGAAGTAGTATAATGTGTTTTGGGGTTTATTTTTACACATACCCATGCTGGGTGGGAGAAATAGCTCTGTAAATGGACAATTGTGTGTAAAAAAAAATAAAAAAAAATCTAAATTACATAGATATTTCTCCCACCCAGCATAGGTATGTGTAAAAATACACCCCAAAACACATTATACTATTTCTTCTGAGTACGGCGATACCCCATTTGTGACACTTTTTTGCAGCCTAGGTGCGCTAAGGGGCCCAAAGTCCTATGAGCACCTTTAGGCTTTACAGGGATGCTTACAATTTAGCACCCCCCAAAATGCCAGGACAGTAAACACACCCCACAAATGACCCCATTTTGGAAAGTAGACATCCCAAAGTATTCAGAGAGGGGCATGGTGAGTCCGTGGCAGATTTCTTTTTTGTTTGTCACAAGTTAGCAGAAATGGAAACTTTTTTTTATTTATTTTTTTTGTCACAAAGTGTCATTTTCCGCCAACTTTTGACAAAAAATAAAATCTTCTAGGAACTCACCATGCCTCTTAGAGAATACTTTGGGATGTATTCTTTCCAAAATGGGGTCATTTGGGGGGTGTTTATACTACCCTGCAATTCTAACACCTCATGAAACCTGACAGGTGCTCAGAAAGGTCAGAGATGCTTTAAAATGGGAAAATTCACTTTTTGCACCATAGTTTGTAAACGCTATAACTTTTACCCACCCAAACCAATAAATATACACGTATTGGATTTTTTTCTTTATCAAAGACATGTAGCACAATAAATTTGGACAAAAATGTATATAGAAATTTTACTTTATTTGAACAATGTCAGCACAGAAAGTAAAATAAAATCATTTTTTGACAAAATTCATGTATTTTTTGATGAATATAATAAAAACGAAAAATCACAGCAGCAATCAAATAGCACCAAAAGAAAACTGTATTAGGGACAAGAAAAGGAGGTAAAATTCATTTAGGTGGTAGGTTGTATGACTGAGCAATAAACCGTTAAAGCTGCAGTGGTCTGAATGGAAAAAAAGTGTCTAGTCCTTAACCTCCTTGGCGGTCTGATTCTTTCCAGATTTTAGGGTCTAAAAGCGGTGCAATTTTTTCCACTCTTTCAGACCCTAAAACCTGAAAAAAATCATTCTGGCAGGGAGATCTGCAGCAAAATAAAAAAAAATGTACCTTCCTGGGCTCCTGTGCTGCAGTTTTCTCTTTGCCCACAAGATGGCGCTAATATACATATAAACAAACTTCTCTATATTTCTCTAATATAGAGAAGTTTGTTTTCAATGTTAGCCCCGCCCCCGATGACGTCACGCTGCCACCACCGCTCTGCTGCCACCACCACGGCTGCGCTGCTCCAACTGGCTGCCGGGTCCCCGGAAGAATAGCGGGGACATGGGGGATCCCGGCGGCCAGGGAAAGACCCCACACTGTCGGGGAAAGAGGCTGGAGTCCCGCTGCGCAGCAAGATCGCGCGCGGGACTCCACAACTACAAGTAAAGCTCTGCAATGCCTACCCTGACCTGAGCTCGGGATCACCGCTAATAGCTTATTTTTTCTACCCCGAGCTCAGGTCGGGAAAACCGGCAAGGAGGTTAAAGTGAACCTCCGGACTAAAAATCTACTCAGCAGCATTGAAAAGGCTTGGTGTTTCTTTAACAGTTTCACAGCATCAGAACTTTGTTTTTCTTACCAAAGCATAATTTTTAGCTGCATTTTAGCTAAGCTCCACCCATCAAAGAAAAAAAGCGATTGCAGAATTATTTCTGTGGTCAGCGCACAAGATGCGCGCTGACACTGCGGAAATCCTCCACAAGCGTGTAATTTAACAGAACCCAGCTATGGTGCTACGCACCTGTAGAGGGAAACTCCCATCGGCAGATGGAGCTGTGGAGTGCAGAGGAACACAGCCTCTGCACAGCCACAGATGCCAGATGGGAATTGTACGAGTTGAAGCAATGCAGGGCAAGTGGGAACGCAATCGCAAGAGTGGCAATTGCCAATGTATGTGTGTCCACCAATCTAGTCGCCACCCAGCGATGATGAACACACAACAGCGGAAACGAAGTGGGAACACAATCGCAGGAGTGGCGATTGCCAATAGTGACACAAGACCGAATCAGACAGAGCACAAGTGTAGCAAGAAAGACATAGCAAATAACAATGATCAGAACGTCAAAGAAAATAACAAACGCTAGCTAAACGCAAACTCCGCACTCATTCTCAACAGCGAACGCGTTAAAGACAAGATCACCGCGCGTTAGGCACCCAGTGATAAGCGTGCCACCCTAACTAACCAATGTAACACAAACACGAAATTGAGAACGCGAACGCTTGCTAAACGGTTACCTCACCGAGCCTACAGCAAGCGTTCGTACCAGACAAGACAGACAGAAGGAGCAGCCAGCAGCAACTGCAGCTCTGGCCTACACTCCCAGACAGAGCACAGAAGGAACCACCACCACTACCGCTAGAGCGGATGCGATCCAGACAGACAAACAGATGGAGCAACCAGTAGCAACCGCTGCTCTGGCTTGCACCCCTACAGACAGAACGATTTCCTGTCGAACGCCGCCAGGGACAAGACAATCGCAACAGATAGACAGTTACAAGGCAAAACAGATAATACAACCTGACTACGCTAGAAGGGATGCTTAGTGCAGTCCCAAGGAATTACTCTAAGATAATCTTAGCAAACAATAGCAAAGGCTGATACTCCAGGTGAGTTAGCAGGAACAAACCATCATGACTAGCAGGGAATTCTGGGAAGAAATGGTTTTTATACTGCAAGCCATCAGAGGAAGCAGCTAAGCAATTTGCATGACAAGTGGATGCAAATTCCTCCCCAGAACAGCAACTCTGCAGCTTGCAGAGTGGAGACAGGTCTCTTTTCCAGGGAACTGCCACACTCAGATTTACAAAATGGTCAAACAGCTGTCTGCCTGTGCAGACAGCAGAGCAGATCATTACAGTAACCCCCCTCCCCCTCTAGGGACGGCTTCCAGACGTCTCACAAAACTGACGTTTCCAAAAAAAATCTGACTGAACACTCATGAAGGTCGGGTCAGCCCGACAAGGCCCAATTCCAGAGTCAATCCTCCCGAAACCGACCTCGTCGGAAGCAGAAGCCACCGAAACATGCCCATCAGTACTACAAGTCTCAGCATAACACCCATCAGAACTGTGAATACCAGAGAAGAACCCATCGACACACTCCGAGCAATACCCACCACCTTCCAGGGACCGTCCAAAAATACCAAACCTGCCACAATACCTATTTGAAGTGTCCCTTTCAACAGAGAAGCCACTGTTGATCCCATCCAGGGTACCAAGAAATATTTCTCCCAGAATCTCCCAGAACACTTTGAAGCTCCGCAGAGATCCCAGGAGGCCAGAATGCTCACCAGGCTCACATGGAGAACTACCAAGAACCCCTATGGAACCAATGACAATTCCGGATTCAGGATTACCGGGACAACCATCAAGATCAGGGCTTTCAGGGACCACTTCTGGGCAGGCAGGCAATGTCAGAACATGTCTCCACCGAGGAAGCATCTGAGCATGCTGGTAACCGAGACACACTTGGGCTTTCTGGGTCACAGAGCACATCGGGGTACACTAGCACAAGAGAAACCTCAGGACATGTCGAGGAACTGCCAACCTCAGAGTTCGTCACGACAAGACCAAAACCAGGACCGGGCAAAGAATCATCATGAGTAGTGGTCACAAGCACTGGTCTTTCAAAAGCAGACTTGGACTCAGACTTAGAAGTCTCTATGACTGTAATTGTATCCAACCAGAACTCATCATGGACTATGCATGACTGGAGCTCCACAAGAGCTGCAAAGGTAGTCAGTATAGCAGCAATGCCTACTGAAGTAGGCAAAACCTCAAACGGCCCTGCGGGGCAGGAGGCCCCTCCTAAAAGTTCTGCACCCTTTGGGAGGAACTCGGAGGCCTCCAGAACATCGACCAAAACTTCAGGAACCTCATTTCCTAAGTGGGAACAATCATCAGCAGAACCAGATGTTTCCTCAACACCTGCAGCAGCACAGACTAGGGGGAGGAGGAGGAAGAGCCATGTGGGGAAGAGAAGTCAGATGAGGAAGGTGTTTTTTTTTTTGAGGAGGAGGCGGAAGAACAACCGCAGCAGGCATCGCAGGGGGCTTGTGCTGCTCACCTTTCCCGTGGTATTGTTCGTGGCTGGGGGGAGGAGGAGAACTTACCTGACATCATTGAGGAAGAGCAAGAGGAGATGGATAGTACGTCGGCATCCAAATTTGTGCAGATGTCTTTCATGCTGTCCAGTATGTTGAGGGACCCCCGTATAAGAAAACTCAAGGGGAATGTCCTGTACTGGGTGGCAACGCTACTAGACCCTCGGTACAAGCACAAAGTGGTGGAGATGTTACCAAATCACTAGAAGGCAGAAAGGATGCAGCACTTGCACAACAAGCTGGCAAGTATGCTTTACAGTGTGTTTAAGGGTGATGTCACAGCACAACAGAATAAAGGTGCCACTGCCAGTAATCTTCCTCCTCCTCCCATGTCCACGCAGGCAAGGACAGGACGCTTTAGCGATCTCATGGTGATGTCGGACATGTGGACATTCTTTAGTCCAACGCCTCGCCTTAGCCCTTCCGGATCCACCCTCCACCAATGCCTCGACCAGCAGGTAACCAAATACCTAGCCTTAACTGCGGATGTAGAAAACAGCGATGAAACCCTGGACTACTGGGTGCGCAGGCTTGACCTGTGGCCAGAGCTGTCACAATTTGCCATCCAACTTCTGGCTTGCCCTGACTCAAGCGTCCTGTCAGAAAGGAACTTCAACGCAGCTGGAGGCATTGTCAGTGAGAAGAGAAGTCACTTAGGTCAAAAAAGTGTTCAGTACCTCACCTTTATCAAAATGAATGAGGCATGGATCCCGGAGGGCTAGTGCCCGCCCGAAGACTAAGTCAGTCCCCACACACAGCATTTCTACCTGCACGCCGTGTGACTGCCTGCCTCAAGACTAAGTTGGTCCCCACACAGCATCTCTGCCTGCAGGCTGCTTGACTGCCTTCTCCGCCACCACCAACAGGGTTCAGAACTGCAGGTGGATTCCTGAATTTTTAAGGTCGCTGCTATGTAGACTCATCTCAATAGTTTACAGTGAGTAAACAGAGTATGTGTAATACCATTGTTAGTCTCAACCAGAATGATAAAGGCTTTATTGTGCACAATTTTATTTGTTTAAATCATTGGTTCTCAAACGGGGTGCCGCGGCACGCTGGTGTGCCACAAGCAGTTCCCAGGGGTGCCACGGGATCAGTCCCGGTCACCTCCGATTTTGGTTCATGAAACTCGATCTCGAACAAGCGAACTTTCAAACCGCCATAGATTTCAATGGTCAGGCGAACCTTCAAAACTACAAACATTAATTGTGGCCACTAAAGTGATGAAAAATATGTTTCAAGGGGTCTAACACTTGTAGGGAGGCATGGTGGAGTGGGATACATGCCAAAAGTCCCAGGGAAAAATGTGGATTTTACGCACAGCAGGGTTTAAGGGCAGAAATCACATTTTATTGCTAAATTGGAGGCCTAAAGTGCTTTAAAACATCTTGCATGTGTATACATCAATCAGGTAGTGTAATTAGTGTACTTTTTCACACTCCGCAAACAGCTGTTTCTGTAGATACTGCCGTGTTGGACTGGTGCGCACCATGGCGAGAGTGCAGGCCATGGCGGTTTTCAAGCCCATATGGTCGCCGGGCTGAGGTAGCTGAATGACAGAACAACAGTGACTGAGTGTCCAGCTGATCGAATTTGGTCTGTCCACAATGAAGCAACAACCTTATTATCTATCTTCTTGGGTCAGGTGTGCCCCCCAACCCCAACACACTCATTTAGCCAGTCATTACTTCATTGTGATACACAAGCCCTTCACCGCGGCAATCCATACAGAACCTTTGCTGCATCTGTTTTGAATGCAAGTTGTGTAATCTGCCCATGTGTGGGCTGTGCACATCTATGCAGCTGGTCAAATCGGGTGCAGCTTGTGGCTGGATAGTGTAATGGTTAAAGAGACACTGAATCGAAAAAAAAATATGATATAGTTAATTGGTTGTGTACTATGAATAATTACTAGAAGATTAGCAGCAAAGAAAATATTCTCATACTTTTATTTTCAGGTATATAGTGTTTTTTCTAACATTGCATCATTCTATAATATGTGCAGATTACACAACACTCAGCATTCAAAATTATTCTTTCAGAGCAGTCTGTGAAGTAATGACCTCTCCTCTAGCAGAGGAAAAGTAAACAGTTCACTTACAGTTGAGATAATAAAAGTCAGATAACAGCCCTCTCCACGAACTTAGTCGGAGAGCTTAATGGCTTGTTTGCATAGAGATAACAACTGGAGTTTCTCAACTCTTCCTGTACTGGAAACAATTAGACTGATATATCTGATCTTAATGTTTTATTTCTTAGCTGTACTACACATACAAATCATAATATCATAATTTTTTTTTCGCTTCAGTGTCTCTTTAAGGGCTCTGCCTCTGACACAGGAGACTAGGGTTCAAATCTTGGCTCTGCCTGTTCAGTAAGCCAGCACCTATTTCAGTAAGGAGTTTCTTGGGCAAGTCTCCTTAACACTGCTACTGCCTACTGAGTGCGCTCTAGTGGCTGCCTCGCAAGCGCTTTGAGTCCGACAGGAGAAAGGCACTATACAAATACTGCAATTATTATTATTTGGAAGCGGTGCCAATATGTCCCGTTATATGTAGGTAATGTCCATTCCTGATTAAAGTAAAATGAAGTAGCCACTCCTGTACCACTCTCAGTGTCACTCTGTCAGGAAAGAAATTCAAGTAGGGAGGCTTGCATGACAGTCACTAAAGTTCTGACACCCTGCGGGCTGAGGCTATCGCCACCAGGAAAACCGTCCGAATGTTAAGTGAAATATATTTATCTGTTGCAAAGATTCAAACGGTTCCCTAGACATTCCTTGTAAAACAAGAGGGAGTTCCCATTTTGAAAACGTGTTCTTTCTTGCTGTTTTTTTCTTTGATCTGGTCTGATTTGGTCTGATCTTTGATCATAAACTTTATTACGACGCAGTCCGTCATGAATGTTGCAGCCAGAAATATCCACTCCTCCCATTGCTCCGCCACAGCGGCTCCCCTCTGTGAATCCCTCCACTAGCTTCCTATCCAGTCCACAATTCAGAATACTGTGTCTGGACTACAATTTTGTCCACAAAACCTGCCCAACCTACATTTCCAATCTTACTCAGAGGTACACAACTAGCTGCTCACTCCACTCCTCCAATGAACTTTGCCTGACCGCACCCCGCTTCACCAAGTCCCATGGGAGAAAAGCGCTATAGAAATGTTATTGTATTGTATTGTATTGCATGAACAACTCCAGGACTCCTCAAAGGCTGCTCCAACACTATGGAACTTCCTACCTCCCCCCATTAGGGCTGCACCCTCCTACAACATCCCTCCTGGAGCCCCCCCCCCTTTATAAAAGGCAGCAACGTTGACCATGTTCTCACTCAGTCTGCTGCTGTGTTAGTGAGATAAGGGAGAGAGGTTGCTGCAGAGATAGGGAAAGCTTAGTTAGGCACTTGTTAGGCTTGTTAGCTTGCTCCTTGCTGATATATATTTCTAAAAAGCACTCCAAAACAGCTCTTTTGAGAGCTAATGTTCTTGTGATGTGTATTTTTGTGTGTGTGGCCCACTGACACTTGCATATACAGCCCTGTCTGTCGCAGCTGGCCCTTGCTAATTGTTATACTGTGCCAGGCCCAGCACATTCAGTGCCTACCTTTTCACTGCACCTGTGTGTGTGACAACTGCACATTTGTAATACCAGTCCATGCATACCTTTCACTGCACCTGTGTAACAGCACACAGTTTTATATACTAGTCACTGCATACCTGTTCACTGTACCTGTGTGTGTGACAGCTGCACATTTGTAATACCAGTCCGTGCATAACTTTCACTGCACCTGTGTCACAGCACACAGTTTTATATACCAGTCACTGCATACTGTACCTGTGTGACAGGTGCATATTGTATTGTAATATCAGTCCATGCATACCTTTCACTGCACCTGTGTGACAGCATGCAGTTTTATATACCAGTCACTGCATACCTGTTCACTGTACCTGTGTATGTGTGTGTGTGTGACAGCTGCACATTTGTAATACCAGTCTGTGCATACCTTATACTGCACCTGTGTAACAGCACGCAGTTTTATATACCAGTCACTGCATACCTGTTCACTGTACCTGTGTGACAGCTGCACATTGTATTGTAATATCAGTCCATATATACCTTTCACTGCACCTGTGTGACAGCACGCAGTTTTATATGCCAGTCACTGCATACCTTTTCACTGTACCTGTGTGTGTGACAGCTCCACATTTCTAATACCAGTCCGTGCATACCTTTCACTGCACCTGTGAAACAGCGCACAGTTTTATATACCAGTCACTGCATACCTGTTCACTGTACCTGTGTGTGTGACAGCTGCACATTTCTAATACCAGTCCGTGCATACCTTTCACTGCACCTGTGTAACAGCACACAGTTTTATATACCAGTCACTGCATACCTGTTCACTGTACCTGTGTGACAGCTGCACATTGTATTGTAATATAAGTCCATGCATACCTTTCACTGCACCTGTGTGACAGCACGCAGTTTTATATACCAGTCACTGCATACCTTTTCACTGTATCTGTGTGTGTGACAGCTCCACATTTCTAATACCAGTCCATGCATACCTTTCACTGCACCTGTGTAACAGCACACAGTTTTATATACCAGTCACTGCTTACCTTTTCACTGCACCTGTGTGACTGCACATTGTATTAGTCAAGTCCGTGCATACCTTTCACTTCATCCCCCCAATATGGACAAAACAACAGGCAGAGGCAGACCCAGAGGCAGGCCACTCGGCAGGTTTGTTCGATATTTGCGCTGACGTGATTTTGTGTGACCCTGGACCAAAGTACAGTAGTTGACTATTTAACACAGAACACCTCATCTCCCACAGCCACCAGCGCTACTACAAGCACCACATCCACTCCATTTTACACTTCGCAGGAGTTATTTGGTGAGGAATTAACTTATTCACAGCAATTATTGTTACAACAAGATGAAGGCGCTAAGCAAGTTACACCACCTCATATGTCCGAGTTAGACGTCACTATGGATGTAAGGTGTGAGGAGGAGGATGAAGTACCTGCTGTTGGTGCAGTTTATGAGGTGTGTGATACAAGCGAAGCTGTGGAGGATGATTATGATGATGATGATGATACTAGCATGGATGTCACGTGAAATCCCAATAGACATGATGACCAGGGGGACAGTTCAGAGGGGGAGTCAGAGAGGAGTAGGAGGAGACGAGTTGCTGAAAGAAGCGGGGGGAGCTCATCATCAGAAACAGCTCGTGGCAGTGTCCGGCGACATGTATCGTCACCTATGGACAGTCAGCCAACATGCCCTTCAACGTCAGCTGCTGACGCTACCACCAAAGTACCATCATCCAGCAGTGTGGACATTTTTTGTGTTTCTGCCTCAGATGAGAGAAATGCCATCTGTACTATCTGCCACCAAAAATTGAGCCGTGGAAAGACCAAGACCTGAGTAGGGACAACTGCCTTACGAAGGCACATGATGAAAAAGCACAAACTGCAATGGGAAGACCACCTGAGGAAAAGCAGTACACAAAAGCAAAGCCACCCTCCTTCTCCTCTTCCTCCTTCAGGTGCATTATCTTCAGCCACTTTCTCCCTTGCACCTTCACAGCCACCCTCCTCCATTCCTCCTCTCACCTTGAGTGGTTCCTGCTCCTCTGCCCACAGCAGCCAGGTGTCCGTGAAGGAAATCTCTGAGCACGAGAAGCCAATGTCTGCCAGTCACCCCCTTGTCTGACAGCTGGCTTGGCGGAACTGTTAGCTCACCAGCTGATACCATACCAGCTGGTGGACTCTGAGGCCTTCTGAAAATTTGTGGCGATTGGGACACCGCAGTGGAAGATACCAGGCCACAATTATTTCTCAAAAAAGGCGATACCCAAACTGTACCATGGTGTTGAAAGGCAAGTGTTTTCATCTATGGCACACAGCGTTGGGTCAAGAATCCATCTGACCACAGATGCCTGGTATGCAAAGCACGGTCAGGGCAGGTACATTACTTATACAGCACATTGGGTCAACCTGGTGACTGCTGGCAAGCAGGGAGTATGTGGCTGTGCAGCGGACCTAGCTGTGACACCTCCACGGCTTGCAGGCAGGCCTGCTGCCACCTCCTCTCCTTCTCCTCCTACTCCTCCTGCTATATCCTCTTCGCTGTCGTCATCCTCCTCCTCCTTGGCTGAGTGGCAGTGCTACTCTACTGGTGCTGCAATCTCCTCTCCAGCTACACACCCCCAGCTCCCCAGGGCCTATGCTGCATGCCAGGTACGACGGTGTCACGCCATCTTGGACATGTCTTGCCTCAAAGCCGAGAGTCAAACTGGAGCAGCTCTCTTGGCTGCTCTGAACAAACAGGTGGATCGGTGGCTGACCCCGCACCAACTGCAGATCGGCAATGTGGTGTGTGTGACAACGGCAGCAATCTCATTTCGGCTTTGAGTTTGGGAAAGTTGACACATGTACCCTGCATGGCACATGTGCTGAATCTAATAATTTAAAGATTTGTGTGTAAGTACCCAGGCTTACAAGAGGTCCTGAAGCAGTCCAGGAAGGTGTGTGGGCATTTCAGGCGGGCCTACACAGCCATGGCAGGGTTGTCTGATATTCAGCAGAGAAACAATTTGCCAGTGAGGTGCTTGATTTGCGATAGCCCGACTCGCTGGAATTCAACGCTCCTGATGTTTTACCGCCTGCTACAACAGGGGAAAGCCATCAAAGAGTATCTGTACAACTACAGTGAAAGGTCAAGCTCTGGGGAGCTGGGAATTTTCTAGGCGAAGTACTGGACACTCATGCGTAATGCCTGCAGGCTCATGCGGCCGTTTGAGGAGGTGACAAACCTGGTGAGTCGCAGTGAAGGCACCATCAGTGACTTGATCCCATATGCTTTCTTCCTGGAGTGTGCCGTGCGTAGAGAGGTGGATTGAGCTGTGGAGGAGCCTAAACAGGAACAGGAGGAAAAGTAGGAACAATCATCAGCAGAACCAGATGTTTCCTCAACACCTGCAGCAGCACAGAGTAGGGGGGAGGAGGAGGAAGAGTCATGTGGGGAAGAGAAGTCAGATGAGGAAGGTGTTTTTTTTTTGAGGAGGAGGCGGAAGAACAACCGCAGCAGGCATCACAGGGGGCTTGTGCTGCTCACCTTTCCCGTGGTATTGTTCGTGGCTGGGGGGAGGAGAACTTACCTGACATCACTGAGGAAGAGCAAGAGGAGATGGATAGTACGTCGGCGTCCAAATTTGTGCAGATGTCTTTCATGCTGTCCAGTCTGTTGAGGGACCCCCGTATAAGAAAACTCAAGGGGAATTTTCTGTACTGGGTGGCAATGCTACTAGACCCTCGGTATAAGCACAAAGTGGCGGAGATGTTACCAAATCACTAGAAGGCAGAAAGGATGCAGCACTTGCACAACAAGCTGGCAAGTATGCTTTACAGTGTGTTTAAGGGTGATGTCACAGCACAACAGAATAAAGGTGCCACTGGCAGTAATCTTCCTCCTCCTCCCATGTCCACGCAGGCAAGGACAGGACGCTTTAGCGATCTCATGGTGATGTCGGACATGTGGACATTCTTTAGTCCAACGCCTCGCCTTAGCCCTTCCGGATCCACCCTCCACCAATGCCTCGACCAGCAGGTAACCGACTACCTAGCCTTAACTGCGGATGTAGAAAACAGCGATGAAACCCTGGACTACTGGGTGCGCAGGCTTGACCTGTGGCCAGAGCTGTCACAATTTGCCATCCAACTTCTGGCTTGCCTTGCCTCAAGCGTCCTGTCAGAAAGGAACTTCAGCGCAGCTGGAGGCATTGTCAGTGAGAAGAGAAGTCACTTAGGTCTAATAAGTGTTCAGTACCTCACCTTTATCAAAATGAATGAGGCATGGATCCCGGAGGGTTAGTGCCCGCCCGAAGACTAAGTCAGTCCCCACACACAGCATCTCTACCTGCACGCCGTGTGACTGCCTGCCTCAAGACTAAGTCGGTCCCCACACAGCATCTCTGCCTGCAGGCTGCTTGACTGCCTTCTCCGCCACCACCAACAGGGTTCAGGACTCCAGGTGGATTCCTGAATTTTTAAGGTCGCTGCTATGTAGACTCATCTCAATAGTTTACAGTGAGTAAACAGAGTATGTGTAATACCATTGTTAGTCTCAACCAGAATGATAAAGGCTTTATTGTGCACAATTTTATTTGTTTAAATCATTGGTTCTCAAACGGGGTGCCGCGGCACCCTGGTGTGCCACAAGCAGTTCCCAGGGGTGCCACGCGTTCAGTCCCGGTCACCTCCGATTTTGGTTCATGAAACTCGATCTCGAACAAGCGAACTTTCAAATCGCCATAGATTTCAATGGTCAGGCGAACCTTCAAAACTACAAACATTAATTGTGGCTACTAAAGTGATGGAAAATATGTTTCAAGGGGTCTAACACTTGTAGGGGGGCATGGCGGAGTGGGATACATGCCAAAAGTCCCAGGGAAAAATGTGGATTTTACGCACAGCAGGGTTTAAGGGTACAAATCACATTTTATTGCTAAATTGGAGGCCTAAAGTGCTTTAAAACATCTTGCATGTGTATACATCAATCAGGTAATGTAATTAGTGTACTTTTTCACACTGACAGACTAAACTCACTGTGTAACGCACCGCAAACAGCTGTTCGTGTAGGGACTGCCGTGCTGGACTGGTGCGCACCATGGCAAGAGTGCAGGCCATGGCGGTTTTCAAGCCCATATGGTCGCCTGGCTGAGGTAGCTGAATGACAGAACAACCGTGACTGAGTGTCCAGCTGATCGAATTTGGTCTGTCCACAATGAAGCAACAACCTTATTATCTATCTTCTTGGGTCAGGTGTGCCCCCCAACCCCAACACACTCATTTAGCCAGTCATTACTTCATTGTGATACGCAAGCCCTTCACCGCGGCAAGGTAACAATCACAAAGAGGAATTGACACATGTGCATGCCTTTTGTTTTGTTGTTGCAGCCGCAGTGCAGCCAGAAAAATTAGGCAGGCATGTACATGCACCAGAAAAATTATTATAGCGACCTTAAAAATTCAGGAATCCACCTGGAGTCCTGGACCCTGTTGGTGGTGGTGGAGAAGGCAGTCACATGGTGTGCAGGCAGAGATGCTGTGTGTGGGGACTGACTTAGTCTTCGGGCAAGCAGTTGCCCTCTGGGATCCATGCCTCATTCATGTTGATAAAGGTGAGGTACTGAACACTTTTGTGACCTTCTCTTCTCACTGACAATTCCTCCAGCTGCACTGAAGGTCCTTTCTGACAGGATGTTTGAGGCAGGGCAAGACAGAAGTTGGATGGCAAATTGTGACAGCTCAGATCGCTGTTCAGAGTGTCTACATCTGCACTTAAGGCCAGGTAGTCGGCTACCTGCCGTTCGAGGTGTTGGTGGAGGGTGGATCCGAATTGGCTAAGGTGAGGCATTGAACTGAAGAATGTCCACATGTCCGACATCGCCATGAGATCGCTAAAGCGTCCTGTCCTTGCCTGCGTGGACATGGGAGGAGGAGGAAGATTACTGGCAGTGACACCTTTATTACGTTGTGCTGTGAAATCACCCTTAAACACACTGTAAAGCATAGTCGCCAGCTTGTTCTGCAAGTGCTGCATTCTTTCTGCCTTCTGGTGATTTGGAAACATCTCCGCCACTTTGTGCTTATACCGAGGGTCTAGTAGTGTTGCCACCCAGTAATGGTCATTCCCCTTGAGTTTTTTTATATGGGGGTCCCTCAGGAGGCTGGACAGCATGAAAGACGCCATCTGCACAAAGTTGGATGCCGCCGTACTAGCCATCTCATCTTGCTCTTTCTCAATGATGTCAGGTAAGTTCTCCTCCACCCCCCAGCCACAAACAATACCACGGGAAAGGTGAGCAGCACAAGCCCCCTGCGATGCCTGCTGCGGTTGTTCTTCCGCCTCCTCCTCAAAAAAACCACCTTCTTCATCTGACTCCTCTTCCCCAGATGACTCCTCCTCCTCCTGCACCCCCCTTCTCTTGATGCCACAGGTGTTGATGAGGTGATGTTTCCAAAAACTCTTCCTTCCTACTGTTCCTGGTCACACTCCTCTACAGCTTGATCCACCACTCTACGCATTGCATGCTCCAGGAAGAAACCATATGGGATCAAGTCGCTGATGGCACCTTCACTGCGACTCACCAGGTTTGTCACCTCCTCAAACAGACACATGAGCCTCCAGGCATTATTCATGAGTGTCCAGTACTTCGGCCATAAAATCCCCAGGTCCCCAGAGCATGTCCTTTAACTGTAGTTGTACAGATACTCTGACGGCTTTCTCCTGTTGTAGCAGGCGGTCAAGCATTCGGAGCATTGAATTCCAGCGAGTTGGGCTATCGCAATGCAAGCGCCTCACCGGCAAGTTGTTTCTTCGGTGAATATTGGCCAAGGCCATGTAGGACCACCTAAAATGCCCACACACCTTCCTGGACTGTTTCAGGACCTTCTGTAAGCCTGGGTACTTAGACACAAATCTTTGGATTATAAGATTGAGCACATGTGCCATGCAGGGTACATGTGTCAACTTTCCCAAACTCAAAGCCGAAATGAGATTGCTGCCGTTGTCACACACCATGTTACCGATCTCCAGTTGGTGTGGGGTCAGCCACTGATCCACCTGTTTGTTCAGAGCAGCCAGGAGAGCTGCTCCAGTTTGACTCTGGGCTTTGAGGCAAGACATGTCTAAGATGGCGTGACACCGTCGTACCTGGCATGCAGCATAGACCCTGGGGAGCTGTGGGGGTGTAGTTGGAGAGGATGTAGCAGGAGGAGTAGGAGGAGAAGGAGAGGAGGTGGCAGCAGGCCTGCCTGCAAGCCGCGTAGTTGTCACAACTAGGTCCGCTACACAGCCACGTACTCCCTGCTTGCCAGCGGTCACCAGGTTGACCCAATGTGCCTGCCCTGATGTGCTTGGCAGACCAGGCATCCGTGGTCAGATGGACCCTTGGCCTAACGCTGTGGGCCAGAGATGACAACACTAGCCTTTCTACATCATGGTACAGTTTGGGTATTGCCTAATTTTCGGAAGGCCTCAGAGTCCTTCAGCCGGTATGGTAACAGCTGGCGAGATTCCACCAAGCCAGCTGTCAGACGCCGGGCAAGGGGGTGACTGGCAGAAATTGGCTTCTTCTGCTCAAAGATTTCCTTCACGGACACCTGGCTGCTGCTGTGGGCAGAGGAGCAGGAAGCGCTCAAGGTGAGAGTGGAGGAGGGTGGCTGTGAAGAGGGTGGCTGTGAAGGTGCAAGCGATAAAGTGGCTGAAGAAGATGCTGCACCTGAAGGAGGAAGAGGAGGCGGAGGGTGGTTTTGCCTTTGTTTGCTGCTTTTCCTCAGGTGATCTTCCCATTGCTGTTTTGTGCTTTTTCACCATGTGCCTTCGTAAGGCAGTTGTCCCTACGCGGGTCTTGGTCTTTCCACTACTCAATCTTTGATCGCAGATAGTACAGATGGCATTGCTCTCATCTGAGGCAGACACACAAAAAACACTCCACACCACTGAGCCCTGGAATGATGGCACTTTGGTGGTGGCGTCAGCAGCTGACCTTGAAGAGCATGGCTGGCTGTCCATAGGTGGCGATACATGCAAAGCATCACCAGCTTTTAAATGTATTTCAGAGTATTAAATTATATAGGGTTTGACAATAACTATTTCTTTCTTTAGAAGGACTGTATTGATTAATAATATTTAGATTAATAATATATATGTGTAATAATTAAGAAAATGTACATATATAACTACTGCAGGTATGTGACTTTTAAATTTCTCCCAGTCTTTACACAGAAGCATCTTTCAAATGTCAAGGCCACACACTAACATAAACAAGAATGTTCTGGCTTTTTGTAACTAGAATAATCCAATTATGAGTTTCACTGCTTGGAATATGCTGAGATGTCACAGAGCAATATTTTAAAAAAGTACTCTAACTTTACAGTTTACAATGCAATTTTGCATAGAACATTAAAACTTAAAACCTACACATATGACAGCTTTTACTGCATAAATAAAACCGCTAGAATTCTGACAACCTGGCTGCTGTGGGCAGAGGAGCAGGAACCAGGGATGTTCGTAGTCAGCCAACTTCACTACGCTGGAACTGCGCATAGTTTTACGCAATTACGGCTTCGCAATCAACTATTCGCTTCGTATGCATTTCCTAGACGACACGTTAAAATACGCAATTACGCGTAGTGCGACGCGCAGTGTATGCCCGTATGCAGAAAATTTGACGCATTAATTCCTCTGTAAATGCTTAAATCGGGAACTCTTCTATGCGTACATTCGTCTTTCCAATGCGTACATTTGTAAGCATACAATCGCACGCGGAAAGTTAGACGCGAGTAACGCATTCGTAGTTCACTACACAATACACATGTTAACCAGTGATGCTCGGATGTGCCTCATCCATGAATTCGGAAATCCGCGTGGTTGCAAAAAAAAATCCGCATTCGGCCCCGCCGCATGCGGATTTTCGTCCGCGTCCACGCAACCACGCGGATTTTTTCCCGTGAATGGCGTAATCACGCGCGGATTCACGCCTGTAGGCGGATTTTCTTTTAACGTTAATAACAAAGCCCCCATACATGCTACAGTCCCCCAAATAGCATGGATTATCGAGGTGATAAGGGGCAACATAACTTCAACATAAAAAATTCCCCCCAAAATTTTTTTTCGAGAGAAAATGGATTTTAAAGTGAAATCAACACTTTAAATGGGGCTATTAATTGGTAATAAGTGGTTTTAAAAAGGGATATACGCGTTAAGCAGTCAAAGAGGTGAAGGCGAGTTCCAATGGCACTTGGCGGCGAAGGTACCACTGGAGGAGGATGAGTGGCTGACGGCAAAAAGGCTCCAGAGAGGTTTTTGTAATTTTTTTTTTGTTTTTTTTTGCAGCAATTAGCAATGACATCGCAGCAGAGTTGTCAGTGGACACGGGCAGTGTGAACGCAGAGTACAGTGGTGGTAGCGACTGAGTCAGGAGAAGGACTATGCGGGCGGTCAGTTCAGCAGCACAGAAGGACCACGGCAACATACTGGTGGTAGTAGTAGCAGCACAGCGTCATAGTGCTGGCCAAAAAATTAAATGCACCCGGTGACCCGGGCAGTGTGAACGCAGAGTGTAGTAGCGACTGAGTCAGGAGGACAAAGCGGGCGGTCAGTTCAGCAGCAGCAGCACAGTAGTAGTAGCACAGCGTCATAGTGCTGGCCAAAAAATTAAATGCACCCGGCGACCCGGGCAGTGTGAACGCAGAGTGTAGTAGCGACTGAGTCAGGAGGACAAAGCGGGCGGTCAGTTCAGCAGCAGCAGCAGCACAGTAGTAGTAGCACAGCGTCATAGTGCTGGCCAAAAAATTAAATGCACCCGGCGACCAGGGCAGTGTGAACGCAGAGTGTAGTAGCGACTGAGTCAGGAGGACAAAGCGGGCGGTCAGTTCAGCAGCTCAAAAGGAGGACCATGGCAACTTACTGGTAGTAGTACCATAACACCAAAAAATTAACCAAGGTAGGCACTAGGCAGGTAGTAACTGTCTTTATAAAGGCAGGCATAGTTGACAACAGCACATGCAGCAGCCACTTCATGTCCCCCTGTGTCCGACAATAGGGGCCAGGAACTCACCTTCCACCCAAGCCTGGTTGATTTTCAGGAAGGTGAGTTTGTCCACAGAGGCGTGGGAGAGCCGAGAGCGCTTCTCTGTGACCACGCCACCGGCCGCACTAAAGCATCTCTCTGAGAGGACACTGGAAGGAGGGCAGGATAGGAGTTCCAGGGCGTACTGGGAAAGCTCGCACCAGATGTCCAGTCTCTTGACCCAGTACTCCAAGGGGTCCACGGGGCTGTCGGTGTCATTGAGCCCGCTGGATGACCCCATATAGTCAGACACCATGGTGGTCAGTCGTTGCTTGTGCTGGTTGGTGGTGGATGCTGTGGCGGGCACCTCTGTTCTGGGCTGCTGCACTGCATACAGGCTCTTGCTTAGGCTCTTCAGGTCTCAGGGGCGCCAGTTGCTGCTGCTGCTGCTGGTGGTTGTTGTTGTGCTGCTAGTGGCAATGGCAGGCACCTCTTGCTGGCTTGGCAGAGCAGTTACAGTGGGGGTGGAAGGCTGGGGGAATGCTTCCAGTAGTCTGCGCACAAGGGCCTCCTTCAACTCCCTTGTGCGTTGCTCGGTGGTGGATGGCGTCATTAAGTCTCCCAGCTTCCCCTTCAGACGGGGATCAAGCATCAAGGTAATCCAGATGCCCTCCCTTGAACGCATCTGGATCACCCGGGGGTCCCTGCGAAGGCAGCGCAACATGTGCACAGCCATGGGAAACAAGTGGGCCCTGCCAGCAAGATCTTCCTCGTCCTCGCCATTGTCCCATAACGCATGCCTGTCCTCTTCCAGTGCCATGTCGTTGTCCTCCTCAAACCGCCATCCACGTACAACGCCTGCTGCACTCTGCTCCTCCTCCTCATTCAGGTTAGGGACCTCCAACTCTTCCACTACCTGCTGTGAGCCCTCCTCTGAGCTGGACTGTGCTGCCATCTGCTCCTGTTCTTCCAACTGCCTCAGGGCTTCATCCCCACGCTCAATTAAATTGTCCATTGCCTGCTCCAGTAGACAAACCAAGGGCACCCACTGGCACACAGAAGCCCGCTCCTCACTGACCATCTTGGTTGCCTCCAGGAAGGGACTCAGCACCAGGCATAGTTGCTGCATCAGTGTCCACTGAGTGGCAGTAATCATGGGGACTTGCTGGTTGCTGGGGACACTTGGGTCTAGCATGTAGGCCCTAAGAGCCAGCCTGTGCTGACACAGCCGCTCCAACATGGCCAGAGTCGAATTCCAGCGAACTGGCATGTCGATGATCAGCCGGTGTTGTGGCCTTCCATACTGCTGCTGTAAGGTGGACAAGAGTGCAGAGGCAGTGGCTGACAGGCGGAAAAAGCGTACCACCGCCCGGGCATCCTGCAGCAGCTCGCTCATCCCCTGGTAGGTGCGCAAGAAGCGCTGCACCACAAGATTGAGCACGTGGGCCAAGCAGGGGATGTGCTGGAGGTTTCCCTGCTGCACTGCTGCCACCAGGTTGGCCCCGTTATCGGCTGCCACATACCCCACTTCCAGGCCTCTGGGGGTCAGCCACCTCCGCTCCTGCTTCCTGAGGGCGGCCAGGACGTTGGTGGCCGTAAGCCTCTCCTTCCCCAGGGTCACCAATTTTAAAAGGGCTTGGCAGTGCCGAGGCTTGGCGCTGCTGCTGCCGAGGCGGGCTTGCTTTCCTCCCTCCCTTCCATCAGTGTCACCCAGTGGGCCGTAAAGGACAGGTAGCGACCTGTCCCAAATCTGCTACTCCATGAGTCCATGGTCACGTGGACCCGCTTGCCCACAGAGTAGTCCAGGGAACGGGCCACGTTTTCCACCGCAAACTTGTGGAGTGCTGGGATCGCGCTCCTGCTGAAATAGTGGCGACTGGGGACTTGCCACTCGGGGATGCCAAATTGGAGCAGCGTCCGCATGGCGCTCCCCTCCTGCACCAGGGAGTAGGGAAGCAGCTGTGATGCCATGGCCCGGGCCAGCAAGCCATTTAGTTTGCGGATCCGCCTGTGGCTTGGAGGCAGAGGCTTGGTCAGACCCTGAAAGGTGTCGCTCAGCAGGGTCTGACGACGCTGGGATGCAGGGGAGACAGAGGAGAGAGACGAACACTGGCTGCCAGCCTCAATGTCTGTGTCCTGAGCAGCCGAGGTGGAAGAGCGCTTGCGTGCTACTACTGCTGCTGCTGTGGGGGATTCACGACCCTGAGGGAGGGAGGATGCTGCTGCGCTGGTGGGCCTTCTGCTCTCAGGAACCCCTGCCAGCAGTGCCTGCTTCCTCTTAAAGTCCGCATACTCGCGGCAGTGGCGGCTTCTCAGGTGGCCCTGGAGGGATGAGGTACCCATCTTGCTCAGACTTTTCCCACGGCTCAATCTTTTGCTGCATAACCTGCACACCGCATACCTTTTGTCATCAGTACATTCCTCAAAGCAATCCCACACTGGTGACTTTAATTTACTGCGGCCCCCACTAGCAGAGGGTGCAGCGGAGCAATGTGTGGTAGTAGTTGCCGGGGGTTGCATGGTGGTGGTGCCGGCTGAAGCAGTGTCCTGTCTACTTCCTCCACGCCCACTGCTGCCGATGCCCCTGCATTGCCTCACATATGGCGATATCCTTGCCTAGGCCGAGGTGACTCGTCATCCTGCTCTGACCATTCTTCCACGGACTCAGCAGGCTGCACATAGTTAGGGTCCACAACGTCGTCATCATCAGCAGCATCATCATAATCCAGCTCTTCCTCTGACTCCCCCGCCTCCTCTTCTGTCCCTACATCCCCAGACACAGACCCCTCTTCTTCATCACCAGAACTCAACAACGCTTGTGATTGTGGCCCGATCTCAATCTCAGCCACATCAGTCCCCAGTAAGTCCTGAGCTTCTTGCATCAGCAGGTTCCCAGATGCCGGACTGAGGGACAGAACGCTGTCATCCTGGGAGGGCTGCTGACCAGTGGGTGCTGGGGTGGATGTCACAACAAGCGTGGGATGTTGGCTGCTGCTGCTACTGCTTGGAGTGGTGCTGAAGGATGCAGTGGGCACAGCAGTGGGCACTGGATATACAACTAGGTCACTGAAGGATGCAGTGGGCACAGTACAAGGTCACTGAAGGATGCAGTGGCCACAGTACAAGGTCACTGAAGGATGCAGTGGGCACAGCAGTGGGCACTGGATATACAACTAGGTCACTGAAGGATGCAGTGGCCACAGTACAAGGTCACTGAAGGATGCAGTGGGCACAGTACAAGGTCACTGAAGGATGCAGTGGGCACAGTACAAGGTCACTGAAGGATGCAGTGGGCACAGCAGTGGGCACTGGATATACAACTAGGTCACTGAAGGATGCAGTGGCCACAGTACAAGGTCACTGAAGGATGCAGTGGGCACAGCAGTGGGCACTGGATATACAACTAGGTCACTGAAGGATGCAATGGGCACAGTACAAGGTCACTGAAGGATGCAGTGGGCACAGTACAAGGTCACTGAAGGATGCAGTGGGCACACTACAAGGTCACTGAAGGATGCAGTGGGCACAGCAGTGGGCACTGGATATACAACTAGGTCACTAAAGGATGCAGTGGCCCCAGTACAAGGTCACTGAAGGATGCAGTGGGCACAGCAGTGGCCACTGGATATACAACTAGGTCACTGAAGGATGCAGTGTCCACAGTACAAGGTCACTGAAGGATGCAGTGGGCACAGCAGTGGGCACTGGATATACAACTAGGTCACTGAAGGATGCAGTGGGCACACAAGGATGTCACACTGTGTAATGAGATGCTCATATGCCAGCGAGCGAGCGAGCAGTGGGCACTGGGCACGGCACAAGGTCACTGACAGAATGAATGAACAGCGCTGGCAGAGAGTGGCGGCGCCGGCGGTGTGACTGGCTGCCTGCAAATAGTACAAGTGTATAACTGTCACTGGAATATACAAGTGAACACTGCAGCTGCACTAACCTGCCTGCCTGCACTCTACACACAGATAATCCCCACTCCCACTACACTGCAGCACTGAACCTGCCTGCACAGCACTACACACAGTTAAATAATCACTAGACTCCCACACTCCCACTACACTACACTGACTACAACTAACTACAGCAATCACTCACTGACTAGCTAACTGTGTACAGTATAAGAGCAGTGTTAGCAAAAAAAAACGCTTTGTTTTTAACACAATAAATGCACTTGCTCAAACAACAATGGCCTGGAGATAATCCTCTGAGCACCACAGTCTAGCAAGGACAGAGCTTTTCCATCATGGCCGCCGCTTTATATTCAGGAGGGGAGGGCATAGCTCCCCTCCTGTGATTGGTTGCTAGGGCCTGGCTGGGGCACTCTGATTGGCCTGCAATGTGTCACTTCCGCATAGTTTGACGCATTTCCGCAAACCACGACTTCAGTACCGGGTTTCACGAGCGTGAATGCGGATTTCTGTCCGCATTCACGCGAAGCCGAAGTAGATTTTCGTGGTTGAAAATCTATTCACGGATTTTCGTGTCCGAGGCGGAATGCGTCAAAATGGTCGTGAATCCACGTGTAAGCGTGATCACGACCTGGCGGTGAGCACCACTGATGTTAACTATGCATAGTGGACGTAAGCTATGCATAGCGGTACTTCACTATGCATAAATTCGTAAGCATAGTTTTGAAACTTCACCTTCAAACTACGATGCGTAGATGCGAACTACGATGCGTAAATTCGCACTGGCGTAGTTTCTGCTCATCCCTGCCAGGAACAGCTCAAGGGCAGAGGTGGAGTGGAGGAGGGTGGCTGTAAAGGTGCAAAAGAGAAAGTGGCTGAAGATGCTGCACCTGAAGGAGGAAGAGGAGAAGGAGGGTGGCTTTTCTTTTGTGTGCTGCTTTTGCTCAAGTGCTCTTCCCATTGCAGTTTGTGCCTTTTCTCCATGTGCCTTCATAAGGCGCTTGTCCCTATGTGAGTGTTGGCCTTTTCACAGCTCAATTTTTGGAGGCAGAGACGACAGATGGCATTGCTCCGTTCTGAGGCAGACACATAACATTTTTTTCAAACCGCTGAGCCCCCCTGGGGTGATGGCACTATGGTGGCCTGCCGGGTGGCCTGCCTCTGGCTTTGACTCTGCCTCTGCCTGTTGTTTTGTCCATATTGGGGGGGATGAAGTGAAAGGTATGCACTGACTTGACTAATACAATGTGCGGTTACACAGGTGCAGTGAAAAGCTGACTGCTGGTACAACAATGTGTGGTTACACAGGTGCAGTGAACAGGTTGCAGTGACTGCTGGTACAACAATGTGCGGTTACACATTTGCAGTGAACAGGTTGCAGTGACTGCTGGTACAACATCGTGCAGTTACACAAGTTCAGTGAAAAGGTGACTGCTGGTACAAGAATGTGTGGTTACACAGGTGCAGTGAACAGGTTGCAGTGACTGCTGGTACAACAATGTGCCGTTACACAGGTTAGTGATGAGCGAAAATGCTAATATTCTTTTCGCCGAATTTTCGCAAAAATAAGTACTATTTTCGTTTTGAAAGGCAAAAATTTGCTCGAATATTTTCGCATGAATTTTCGCCTAAAGTCCGCGTTTAATATCTAAGCCCCCTTACAAGCTAGAATCACCAAATTTGCAGGATATATTAAGGAGATATGTGGGTACAAGAGGAAAAACGTTTTTTTACAAAAAGACCTTATAGTTTTTGAGAAAATCGATTTTAAAGTTTCAAAGGAAAAAAGTATACATTTAAATGCAGTAAATGACAGTTACTGTAGCAAACCTAGCGGTAGTGTAAATTTACTAATATCAAAAGAAAGGGCTAAGTGCAAAGGGCCAAGTGCAAGTGCCATGGGCCAAGTGCCAAGTGCAAACTACCAAGTGCAAGGTGCAAAGTGTCAAATTCAAAGAGCCAAGTGCAAAAGGCCAAGTGCAAAAGGCCAAGTGCAAAGTGTCAAATGAAAAGGGCCAATTGCCAAGGGCCAAGTGCAAAGGGCCAAGTGCAAAGTGTCAAATGCAAAGTGCACTTTGCACTTTGCATTTAGCACTTTGCATTTTGCACTTTGCATGGCACTTTGCAATGGCCCTTTGCACTTGGCCCTTTGCACTTGGCCTTTTGCACTTGGCTCTTTGCACTTGCACTTGACCCTTTGCACTTGCACTTGACCCTTTGCACTTGGCCCTTTACACTTGGCTCTTTGCACTTGTCCCTTTGCACTTGGCCCTTTGCACTGGCACTTGGCCCTTGGCACTTTGAATTTGACACTTGCACTTGGCCCTTTGCACTTGGCCCTTGGCACTTTGCACTTGGCCCTTTGCACTTTGAATTTGACACTTTGCACTTGCACTTGGCACTATGCCCTTGGCACTTGGCCCTTTGCACTTGGCCCTTTGCACTGGCACTTGGCCCTTTGCACTTGGCCCTTGGCACTTTGCACTTGGCCCTTTGCACTTGGCCCTTGGCACTTTGAATTCGACACTTTGCACTTTGAACTTGCACTTGGCACTATGCCCTTGGCCCTTTGCACTTGGCAGTTTACACTTGGCACTTGGCCGATGGCACTTGCACTTGACCCTTTGCACTTGGCCCTTTCTTTTGATATTAGTAAATATACACTTCAACTAGGTTTGCTACAGTAACTGTCATTTACTGCATTTAAATGTATTTAAACGCTGTGTAATATGTTGGCGCTTTATAAATACAATAAATAAATAAATAAAAATAAATAAATGTATACTTTTTTCCTTTGAAACTTTAAAATCGATTTTTCTCAAAAACTATAAGGTCTTTTTGAAAAAAAAAATTTCCTCTTGTACCCACATATCTCCTTAATATGCAAGTGCAAAGTGTCAAATTCAAAGTGCAAAGGGCCAAGTGCAAAGTGCCAAGGGCCAAGTGCAAAGAGCCAAATGCAAAGGGCCAAGTGCAAGTGCAAAGGGTCAAGTGCAAGTGCAAAGGGCCAAGTGCAAAGGGTCAAGTGCAAGTGCAAAGAGCAAAGTGCAAAAGGCCAAGTGCAAAGGGCCAAGTGCAAAGTGCCATGCAAAGTGCAAAATGCAAAATGCTAAATGCAAAGTGCAAAGTGCACTTTGCATTTGACACTTTGCACTTGGCCCTTTGCACTTGCACTTGGCCCTTGGCCCTTTACACTTGGCCCTTTGCACTTGGCACTTGGCCCTTTGCACTTGGCACTTACATAGTTACATAATTATTTTGGTTGAAAAAAGACATACGTCCATCGAGTTCAACCAGTACAAAGTACACCAGCCTGCTCCCTCACATATCCCTGTTGATCCAGAGGAAGGTGAAAAAACCCTTACAAGGCATGGTCCAATTAGCCTCAAAAGGGAAAAATTCCTTCCCGACTCCAGATGGCAATCAGATAAAATCCCTGGATCAACATCATTAGGCATTACCTAGTAATTGTAGCCATGGATGTCTTTCAACGCAAGGAAAGCATCTAAGCCCCCTTTAAATGCAGGTATAGAGTTTGCCATAACGACTTCCTGTGGCAATGCATTCCACATCTTAATCACTCTTACTGTAAAGAACCCTTTCCTAAATAAACGCATCTCCATGCGCAGATCATGTCCTCTAGTCCTTTGAGAAGGCCTAGGGACAAAAAGCTCATCCGCCAAGCTATTATATTGCCCTCTGATGTATTTATACATGTTAATTAGATTGATGTTCTCAAAAACTATAAGGTCTTCTTGTAAAAAATGTTTTTCCTCGTGTACCCACATATCTCCTTAATATACCCTGCAAATTTGGTGATTCTAGCTTGTAAGGGGGCTTAGATATTAAACGCGAAAAAAAAACGGACTTTAGGCGAAAATTTCGCCTTTTGAAACGAAAATAGTACTTATTATCGCGAAAATTCGGCGAAATCGAAAACGGGATTTTCGATGCGAAAATGGCTTTGGCAAAAATTTGCAAGCAACACTGACACAGGTGCAGTGAATAGGTTGCAGTGACTGCTGGTACAACAATGTGCGGTTACACAGGTGCAGTGAAAAGGTGACTGCGGGTACAACAATGTGTGGTTACACAGGTGCAGTGAACAAGTTGCAGTTACTGCTGGTACAACAATGTGCGGTTACACATTTGCAGTGAACAGGTTGCAGTGACTGCTGGTACAACAACGTGCAGTTACACAGGTTCAGTGAAAAGGTGACTGCTGGTACAAGAATGTGTGGTTACACAGGTGCAGTGAACAGGTTGTAGTGACTGCTGGTACAATAATGTGCAGTTACACAGGTGCAGGGAACAGGTTGCAGTGACTGCTGGTACAATGTGCGGTTACACAGGTGCAGTGAACAGGTTGCAGTGACTGCTGGTACAACAATGTGCGGTTACGCAGGTGCAGTGAAAAGGTGACTGCTGGTACAACAATGTGTGGTTACACAGGTGCAGTGAACAGGTTGCAGTGACTGCTGGTACAACAATGTGCGGTTACACATTTGCAGTGAACAGGTTGCAGTGACTGCTGGTACAACATCGTGCAGTTACACAAGTTCAGTGAAAAGGTGACTGCTGGTACAAGAATGTGTGGTTACACAGGTGCAGTGAACAGGTTGTAGTGACTGCTGGTACAAGAATGTACAGTTACACAGGTGCAGGGAACAGGTTGCAGTGACTGCTGGTACAATGTGCGGTTACACAGGTGCAGTGAACAGGTTGCAGTGACTGCTGGTACAACAATGTGCGGTTACGCAGGTGCAGTGAAAAGGTGACTGCTGGTACAACAATGTGTGGTTACACAGGTGCAGTGAACAGGTTGCAGTGACTGCTGGTACAACAATGTGCGGTTACACATTTGCAGTGAACAGGTTGCAGTGACTGCTGGTACAACAATGTGCGGTTACACAGGTTCAGTGAAAAGGTGACTGCTGGTACAAGAATGTGTGGTTACACAGGTGCAGTGAACAGGTTGTAGTGACTGCTGGTACAACAATGTTCAGTTACACAGGTGCAGGGAACAGGTTGCAGTGATTGCTGGTACAATGTGCGGTTACACAGGTGCAGTGACTGCTGGTACAACAATGTGTGGTTACACAGGTGTAGTGAAAAGGTTGTATCTCATAGGAAGAAAAAGGGTTGGCACTCCAGTTAATGCTGCTGACAGAGGGGAGGAGATATAATGTAAGCATACACTCTCTCCTGTCACTCTGGTTTCCTGGACGTGCTCTGATGCTAGCAAGATACTGTAGTACAATTGAAGAAGGCAGAGGAGAAATCTGCACTGCTGATAAGACTTTTAATCCAGAGTGGTGTACATCAATGCTTCGGCATGCAATACATGGCATAACAATAAGGACACTTCAGGTCATCATGGAAGCAATAAATAGTGTGAACGTACCAGATCTTGGAGAGTGATGCGGTGCTGGGCACAGATGCCTTACGGCCGTTTCACACAAAGGGCCTGATTCACAAAGCGGTGCAAACTTTTTCGCGGATTTTTGCGCAAAAGTCCGTGATCGCGCGAATCGCGGCAAATTGCGCGCGCAAAAGTCCGCGAAAAAGTTTGCACCGCTTTGTGAATCAGGCCCTTTGTGTGAAACGGCCGTAAGGCATCTGTGCCCAGCACCCACCGCACCGCATCACTCTCCAAGATCTGGTACGTTCACACTATTTATTGCTTCCATGATGACCTGAAGTGTCCTTATTGTTATGCCATGTATTGCATGCCGAAGCATTGATGCACACCACTCTGGATTAAAAGTCTTGTCCGCAGTGCCGATTTATCCTCTGCCTTCTTGAATTGGAAAGGAAGAATGGATCGCTGCAACCACCAGGGTAGCCAACGGGAGTCTGGGACCCAAAGCATCAATTAGCAGTGAACAAGAAAGGATGTCCCGCTGCACCGTTGTAGGGTAAAAGGATCTCTCCGACTTTATCAACACATCAGCAAAAACACAGACGACAGCTCACGCGTAACGGAACTTTGTAAGCTATGATTAAGGAGCCATACAGAGCTCCGATACGCGTGAGCTGTCGCTTGTGTTTTTGCTGATGTGTTAATAAAGTCGGAGAGATCCTTTTACCCTACAGCGGTGCAGCGGGACATCCTTTCTTGTTCACTGCCTTCTTGAATTGTTCTGCAGTGAAAAGGTTGCAGTGACTGCTGGTACAACAATGTGCGGTTACACAGGTGCAGTAAAAGGTATGCAGTGACTGCTGGTATATAATACAATGTGCGGTCACAGGTGCAGTTAAAGGTATGCATGGACTGGTATTACACAATACAATGTGCAGTTGTCATACACACAGGTCCAGTGAACAGTTATGCAGTGACTGGTATTATATAACACTGCGTGCTGTCACACAGGTGCAGTGAACATGAACAGGTATGCTGGTTTTACAAATGTGCAGCTGTCACACACAGGTGCAATGAACAGTTATGCAGTGAAGTTTAGACCAATGATGTAGTATAGGGGTGGGTCGAACTTGCCATAAAGTTCGTGTTTTGAACGCAAACGCGAACCACCGATGTACGAATAAGTTAGCGGCCGAACTGTTCGGGACAACTCGATCCAAGAGCTCATTAATGAATGAGTGCAGCAGGGACAAAGCTTGAAGAAAGGGGTAAAGCTAAACCATCCAGGAGTGTGTGTTACTAGGCAGAATACAGTGTGTGCGTTCAGAGCAGGAGGTGAAGCCGTTTGGTGAATTGTTGTTTTAGGAACTGCGCAGCCAGCCACGGGGAGGAAATAATAAGTAAGGAGCTGGAGCCTGGGCTAATTTGGGTCGGGGTTAGTTGTTTCTTGTGGTGTAAATAAAGATAGCACAAATGACTACTGTGCAGGAGCCATGTTATTAGCAGAACAACCAGTAACATAACAGTAATTACTGGAAAAAGGAAACAGGAAGTAAACCACACAGTCATATATCATAGTGTTGCACTTGCACAAACATAACATCCATAACATCTTCCCCTTGTTTTTCCCCTTGGAATTCAGTTCTGGGCACCACATTACAAAAAAGATATTGCAGTTTTAGAGCAGGTGCAGAGACGAGCAACAAAATTGATACGTGGGATGGAAGGTCTCACTTACCAAGAAAGGTTAGATAAACTGGGTTTATTTAGTCTAGAGAAAAGACGCCTTAGAGGGGATCTAATTAACATGTATAAATACATCAGAAGGCAATATAATATCTTGACGGATGAGCTTTTTGTCCCTAGGCCTTTTCAAAGGACTAAAGGGCATGATCTGCGCACGGAGGAAAATTGTTTTAGCCATTTATTTAGGAAAAGGGTTCTTTACAGTAAGAGTGATTAAGATGTGGAATGCATTGCCACAGGAAGTCGTTATGGCAAACTCTATACCTGCATTTAAAGGGGGCTTAGATGCTTTCCTTGCGTTGAAAGACATCCATGGCTACAATTACTAGGTAATGCCTAATGATGTTGATCCAGGGATTTTATCTGATTGCCATCTGGAGTCTGGAAGGAATTTTTCCCTTTAGGGGCTAATTGGACTATGCCTTGTAAGGGTTTTTTCGCCTTCCTCTGGATCAACAGGGATATGTGAGGGAGCAGGCTGGTGTTGTACTTTATACTGGTTGAACTCGATGGACGTATGTCTTTTTTCAACCAAAATAACTATGTAACTATGTAACTATGTTAGTGTTAATAAATTAACATTGTAAATTTGAAGAGACATGACAATAATGCATTCTATATTTTATAGATTAAAGCGGAACTGAATACTCCTATAAAAACAAACAGTTTCACTTATCTGGGGCTTCCCCAAGCCCCCAGCATCTGTCCTGTCCCGCGCCGATCCTCCACGATCCTCGGTTCCCCGCTAGATGGTGTTATTTATTGTACTGGCCAGTAAGAATACTTACCATATAGAATAAATGGGATACAGATGGGGACATCAAACTTGGAGAAGGATTTAGGAGTACTCATCGACAACAAGTTAAATAATTGTATTCAATGCCAAGCCGAGGCAGCTAAAGCTAATACAATTTTGGGATTCATTAGAAGGGAAATAAAAACTTGAGATGCTAAAATAATATTGCCCCTGGAATATGGAATTCAGTTCTGGGCACCACATTACAGAAAGGATATTGCAGTTTTAGAGCAGGTGCAGAGATGAGCAAAAAATGTACCTGAGAGATGGAAGGTCTCGCTTACCTAGAAAGGTTAGATAAACTGGGTTTATTTAGTTTAGAGAAAAGACGCCTTAGAGGGGATCTAATTAACATGTATAAATACATCAGAGGGCAATAAAAAAGCTTGGCAGATGTGCTTTTTGTCCCTAGGCCTTCTCAAAGGACTAGAGGACATGATTTGCGCATGGAGGAAAAACGTTTCAGCCATTGATTTAGGAAACGGTTCTTTACAGTAAGAGTGATTAAGATGTGGAATGCATTGCCACAGGAAGTAGTTATGGCAAATTCTATATCAGCATTTAAAGGGGGCTTAGATGCTTTTCTTGAATTGAAAGACATCCATGGCTAAAATTACTAGGTAATGCCCAGTGATGTTGATCCAGGGATTTTATCTCATTGCCATCTGGAGTCGGGAAGGACTTTCTTTCCCTTTTGGGGATAATTGGACCATGCCTTGTAAGGGTTTTTCGCCTTCCTCTGGATCAACAGGGATATGTGAGGGAGGAGGCTGGTGTTGTACTTTTTTTTTCTGGTTGAACTCGATGGACGTATGTTTTTTTTTCAACCCAAATAACTATGTAACTATGTAACTCCTGGGGCTTGATTCACTATAGCATGCCTTATCTGAGTTAACACGCCTTATCAGAGATAACACTCCTTATTCGAGTTAACACTCCTAATCAGAGATAGCACGCCTTATCAAAGTTAACACGCCTTATCAAAGTTAACATGTCTTATCAGAGTAGCATAGCGAGCGCTACAAACCCACAGGGGCTCAGGGCAGGACAAGTGGAGCTCTCGTCATTGTCAATTAGCAGGCATACGTTCGTAGTGCTGGCTATGCTACTCTGATAAGGCGTGTTAACTTTGATAAGGCGTTTTATCTCAGATAAGGCATGCCTAGATGCTTTCCAGGGGGCGTAGATGCTTTCCTTGCATTTAAAGACATCCATGACTATAATTACCACGCAATGCCCAGTGGTGTTGATGCAGGGATTTTATCTGATTGCCATCTGGAGTCGGGAAGAAATTGTATTCCCTTTTGGGGCTAATTGGACCATGACTTGTAAGGGTTTTTTGCGTTCCTCTGGATCAACAGGGATATGTGAGGGAGCAGGCTGGTGTTGTACTTTGTCTGGTTGAACTCGATGGATGTATTTCTTTTTTCAACCCAAATAACTATGTAACTATGTAACTATTTGTCTTAGTGAATCAAGCTCCTTGTCTCTTACTTCATAAAAGCATTTTAAACTAATCTTTTATTACTGAATAGCAGCACATCTCTGTTAATAAATGATAATAAAAAAAGTAGCATTGACTGAATTCAAACCTGCACAAAACTTTTGTCCATTTCCTTACCACTGCGCTGTAACACAAGCTCACTGTGATCAGTTAATTTACTGGTACCATAATTTTCTCCTTCCAACATGACAAGCCCATGCGCTATAATGTTGCAATCAAAGAATGCTAAATAGTGTTTTGCATTAAAATGAATGGCGGCGCCATCATGGTCAAGGGGAGTTGTGCGCAATTTTTTCCTCCTCCGGGTGTCATGTGTCTGTGATTCTGAGGGGTAAATGTGTTTTCGTTTTAGTAGTGTGTGTGTGTTTTCAGTCGATCAGTTCCGGTGGTAGATCGCTGGCCCATCAGGGTGCTTCAAAAGGATTTCAAAGTCACCAAGGGTGCCCTTACCTGAAAAAGTCTGTTATATATATATGAATTTAGATAGTCTTTTATGAATGAATATGGCTATATTTTATTATTTTTATTCTTGTTCTTCTTTTTGCATAAGGTGGCACATTTAGGCTCCATGCCCTAGTGCAGTGGTTCTCTTTCTTTTTCAGGTGAGGGTACCCTTGACGACTTTGAAATCCTTTCGAGGCACTCTGATGGGCCAGCAATCTACCACCGAAACTGATTGTCTGAAAACGCACACACACACACACACACACACACGCACGCACGCACGCACGCACGCACGCACGCACGCACGCACACACACACAAACACACACACACCAATCAACATCACCAGTTACGCAATCACGCAATTATCCATAAAAAACCCTCTCCCTCACAAAAACACATTTACTTCTCAGAATCAAACTGACACATGTCTCACACACACACACACACACACACACACACACACACACACACACACACACACACACACACACACACACACACACACACACACACACACACACACACACACACACACACACACACACACACACACTAACTATTAAATGCTCAACCCTCAGCAATTATTTCACTGAAAAAAAAATTCTAGCCTCCCATGTTCAAAAAGTGCTTGGTGCGTTGAGGTTAAGCAGTATGTCCACTTCACCCTCCTCCAGACATCCCCCCACCACCTGAAAAAGGCCATCAGAAGTGACAGGGACAGATTGCGTTGCTCCCCTGGCAACTGCTCGCAGTGTACCAGGGTGCCGCGGCACCCAGTTTGAGAACCACTGCCTGTGTAAGGATAGACTGCTGTGGGTTAGGAATATTTAGTCAACCTCCAATTAATACTTCAGAGAAGGGCAGCAGGTTCTAGCTAGCTGTTTGTATGTGCATAATTATTGCCAAGTATATGTGCTGGCAGGTTTTGTGAATGACACAATACACAGTCTGATGCAGCTGTCCAATAGGGAAAATCCTTTTACAAGTGGTGGGAGGAACTATGCAGATTATTTCCCTTTGCGGTATAAGTTGACAGGATGCCCTGGATCCGTAGCCCCGATGAGCAGGGCCGGATTTCTGGAAAGGCCACAAAGGCCATGGCCTAGGCCGATAAAAAATCAGAAGGATAAAAGGGCGGCAGAACCTGAGAGAGATAAGAGGCTGCATGTCAAAATAAATAATTTCCCCTTCTCCAAAGCCGCTCTGCTTTACTGCACACACAGTCAGAATTCCAGAGCTCCGTGTATTTTCCTTACTTCTTGGTGTGCGATGAGTGCTATCTCCTGAACATACACGCTTCAGTTTAATGCCAGGGGTGTAGGTAAACATGGATCACCATGTGCTTGCTGGGCAGTCTGTGACTCTGGTAGTAGACACAATGTCTGATCCAGTAAGGTAATCATTTTAACAGAATTATTTCCACTTTACAACTCAAGCTGGGCTAAACAGTGTATTGCTGGTCAGACTCTGTTAATGACTTGAGCCATTCCTTCTCTCTCCCCCTAGATTGTAAATCTTAAACAGAAAGATAAGGTTTTTTTTTCCTTAGAGAGATTTATGGCAGCCCCTTCTAAGCTAAATCTTAACCCCTTGCTGGCTCATTCTAAAGGCATCAGTACGGCAGTAGTATGAGATAGACAACTTCTCTATAATTATAATTGCAAATGTACTGTTGTATAGTTTTGTATTGTTACTTTCTGTTTTGTATACCAAAAGTAATAACATATACTAAAAATTTAAATATATATATATATATATATATATATATATTTGTACCGTGTTGGCAAACAGTAAAAAAAAATCTGTGAAAGAATCAGTACAATAAATAATATAAAATAAATGCAACAGATCTGTGATTACAGAAGAGCAGAGAGGGAGATGAACTGCTCTGCTACTTCATGCCTGGTACACACCATGCAATTTCCCATGAGATAGATCAGTCGAATCGATTATTTCTGACAGGTTCAATCTGATTTCTGATCATTTTTCTATTCGACTTTGTATAAGTGATCGCAAAATCGATTCAACCCATCTATCTGGTGCATACCAGGCATTATGGACTCACCGCTCTGACAGGAAAAACAATAATTTATCATTTTTCAGAGAGAAAACATTTATACATATACACAAGTCACTAAAACAGGCATTTCCTCCTGCAAACAAGTGATTGCTAGTCAGGGTGTTGGACAGAATGATATTGAGTGAATGAGTGAGTGTGTGTGTGTGTGTGTGTGGGGGGGGGGGGGGGCGGTTGGTGGCACCAGGCCTGGGGCACTGGGAAGTCCAAATCCGGCCCTGCCGATGAGTCCTATTGGACGAACCACATAGGGCGGAGCCAGAGCGTTGTGACGTCACTAGGAAACAGCCGGCCGATGTGTGAGAGGAAACTGACTGAGGGAGAGCGGGACGCTGCGGTGTTGCAACTCAGAGTACCCGGTTGGACAGCCTAGTGGCCAGATATGCTTTCTATACCTTTGCAGACGTAAGTGCAATTCTAGAATTAGCGTGATGAGCTGTATTTAACAGTATCACGCTATGGTGCTTTGTTTTTTATGTCTTTTATGGAACTGGATTAAAGCTGTGTGTTGAACTATGGAGAAGTAGGCAATTGAGCTTATTGTGGAGAAACTGTGTGTGATTTTTAGACAGCCCTAGACCCACCTGTTATCTGAGGTGGCAACAATCTGGTGAGCCCCTTCACTGTCGGTGAGGGGTGTGTTGTTTAACATCACTGAGGGTGTTTCATCAGTGGCTGCTTTGCACTTGGGTGCTATATCTATATTGCAAAATTAACTGTTACCTACAAACAGATTTATGCTATTTCAGTTCTTACTTTCTTTAGGAACTAAACACCTACAGTGGAGAGCGCAGGTGGAATATCATTTTTTAGACTGTATTTTACTGGAACATCTGATCCTGCGAACTGAACATAATTATTTGAAGGTTGACTTTTTTTGTTTTAAAAACACTTTTCTTTTATTGGTCAGATGAAATATGCTAATTTTTTGAGATAGGAAATTTGGGTTTTCATGAGCTGTATGCCAAAATCATCAATATTAAAACAATAAAAGGCTTGAACTACTTCAGTTGTGTGTATTTTAATCTAAAATATATGAAAGTCTAATGTGTATCAGTACATTACAGAAAATAATGACCTTTATCACAATATGCAAATTTTTTGAGAAGATCCTGTATGTTACACCACCTTATATGTCTCAGTCAGGCATCAGTACACACATGGACTTAAAGGAGTTGTCAGGGGAAATAAAGTAAAATGAATGGTACCTACCGGGGGCTTCCTCCAGCCCCAAGCTCCTAGGACCTCCCTCGCCGCAGCTCTGCCTGCAGCCGTTTGCCGGAGCTCTGACCCGTTCCCTGGCGATGACGTCAGAGTGACCTGGAGGTTGCTCTGTACTGCGCCTGCGCGATCGGCGCTGTAAATCACCGCCACGTGGGCCGGAGCGGACTGCGCAGGCGCAGAACTACTGCTCCTGCGCAGTCTGCTCCGGCCCACGTGGCGGTGATTGACAGCGCCGATCGCGCAGGCGCAGTACAGAGCGACCTCCAGGTTTCTCTGACGTCATCGCCTGGGACCGGGTTGGAGCTCCGGCAAACGGCTGCGGGCAGAGCTGCGGCGAGGGAGGTCCTGGGAGCTTGGGGCTGGAGGAAGCCCCCGGTAAGTACCATTCATTTTACTTTATTTCCTCTGACAACTCCTTTAAGGTGTCATGATGATAATGTACCTGCTGCTGGTGCCTTTTTAGAGGCGTCATGGACGTGACGTGGGTGCCCACAAGAAGAGATTTAGAAGAGGGGGATAATTCAGATGGTGAGACAGAGAGGATGAGACGAGTTGTAACTAGCAGGGGGAGATCATCAAATGGAGGTAGTGGCACTGCCACACAGAATGAATCAGCAACTGGGGTCAGCCAGCACACACGCCCGCCAACTTTTGCTGTTACTACCACCACCACCAGAATGCTGTCAAACCAAAGGTCACCAGTGTGGCAATTTTTTTGTGTGTCTGCCTCTGACAACAGCAAAGCCATTTGCAAAATATGCCAAAGGACTCTGAGTCGTGGGAAGTCCAACACCCACATAGGTACAACGGTTTTGATAAGACACCTGAGCTCCAAACACCAACACCAATGGGAGCAACACAGGAGAATCAAAGTCTAAGCCACCTTCCTGCTGGTCCAGCTTCTTCAGCCATGTCACCCTCAACTGTCCTTGTCCCGTTGCAGCCAGGGGTGCAGCTAAGGTTTTTGTGGCCCCAAGCGGACTGTAGGCTGAGGCCCCAACCCGCTTAGGTGTGATTATTGCGTGGGAAAGTGGGCATGGCCATGGCATGTGGTGGGGTCAGGATGGTGCCATGACATGTGGGTGGAGCCAACTGCATGATGCTTACATGTCAATATGGACAAAAAAGAACAAAAAAAATTCAATGTAGAAAGAGGTAGATTTTACACCCCCCCCCCCCCCCCAAAAAAAAAAAAATAAAAATAAAAATACATAAACAAAAAATACATAATTAAGTAGGACATTAGACTATGGTAGGGATTAGATGGTGAGCTCCTCTGAGGGCAGTCAGTGACATGGCTATATACTTTGTAAAGTGCTAAGAGGTCACGGCGGTAGTAATGCACTAGCACAGAACGCTGCGATATGCAGAAGCACACACAGCCAAGCATGCACAACAGAGCACACAGCCAGCCCGGTACACCAGCCCCAAGCCTTAGCAAAACCAGCAGTATAGGTGTGTAACGAATGGGGAATTATCTCCGTGGTTAGCGCACAAGATGTGCGCTGACACTGCGGAAATCCTCCACAAGCGTTTGAATAACAGAACCCAGCTTTGGTGCAATGCACCTGTAGAGGGGAATTCCCACCGGCAGATGGAGCTGTGGAGTGCAGAGGAATGAACCCTCTGCACTGCCACAGATGCCAGATAGGCATTGTACGAGGGGAAGCAATACAGGGAAAGATAGCCCCTAGTTAGAGAGAGTGAGCACAGAGACAGAATGTATGTACGTCCACCAATCTAGTCGCCACCTGGCGACGGTGAACACACAACAGCGAAGACCAAGTGGGAGAGCAATCGCAAGAATGGCGTTTGCTAACAGTGACACAAGACTGAGTAAAGACAGAGCATAGGTATAGTAAGAAAGATACAGCAAACAATAATGATCAGAACGCCAAGGAAAATAACAAATGCACTAGCTAAATGCGGTCACCGCACGAGAAGCGCAACAGCGACAAAACACGTTAATGGCGCGGTCTCCGCACGAGAAGCGCAACAGAGACAAAACACGTTAATGGCGCGGTCTCCGCACGAGAAGCGCAACAGAGACAAAACGCGCCAACCCTGACTAACAAATGAACCCAGAAACACAAACAAATGAATAACAGAAAACGCTTGCTAATCAGTTGCCTAGCCTCAGGCAACAGCAAGCGTTTGCTCCGGACAAACAGACAACAGGAACAAGTCAGGTCCTCCCTCTGCCACATCTGGATCACCCTGGGGGGGCAACATGTGCACAGCAATGGGGAAGAGGTCCGCCATAGCAGCCTCATCATCATCCCCCTCCCCCCCACCGAGACGACACGCCTGTCCTCTTGTGCCTGCTGACCATCATCCTTCCCTCTCCACCCTCGCACCACTGCAGCTGTGCTCTGCTGTTCCCCCTCAACAGCAAGGTCAGGGACCTCCAACTCAACCTCCATCAACTGCAAGTCCTCCTCCTCAGAGGTGGACTGTGCCTGCTGATCCACCTGGGTCAGGGCTGCCCCTGCCCCTTCCAGCAGATCGCAAATTGCCCTGTCCAGTAGGCAAACCATGGACACCCATTCGTAGAAGGATGCCCATTCCTGGTTTACTTTGTTGGTTCCCTGCAGGAAGGAAGCCAACACCAGGCACACCTGACACATCTGCCCCAATCTGCATTTGGAATGACTTGTAGGTGTGTGGTGCCAGAGACGTTCTCCTCAATGATGTAGCAGGTGACAGCCCTCCTGTGCTGGCACAGCTGCTCCAACATCGCCAGGGTGGAGTTCCAGCGAGTAGGTACATCAGTGATGAGACGGTGTTGTGGTAGGCCCTCACGCTGCTGCAGGTCGACCAGGATTGCTGAGGCAGTGGTGGAGCGGTGGAAATGGCAAACTATTTTACTTCCCCAGGCTGGTCATCTCCAGTAGCACTTGGCAGTGGTGGGGATTCATGTTCCTGCTGAGGTGGGGCCTCTTGGCGGGTGTGCCAGAGGAAGGAACTGGACCAGAGGAGTCAGCAGCATCTCTCCTGACCCCGTGGGGTGGCACCACCCACTGGGATGCTGCTGCTGCTGTGCCACTTGCGGCCTCACCCCCTTCGACCAAGCTGACCCAGTGCGTGGTGAAGGACAGGTAGCAGTATATCCCAAACTGGCAGCTCCATGAGTCCCTGGTGACATGGACCCGCATGGCCACGGTGTGGTGGAGCAAACGAGCCATGTTTGCCACCACAAACTCATGCAGTGCTGTAATTGCCATGCGGGAGAAGAAGTGGCAGCTGGAGATATGCCACTCCAGGATCCCATACTGCAGGAGCGCACGCATGTCACTCCCCTCCTGCATAAGGGAGTATGGTAGGAGCTGGGAGCACATGGCCCGGGCAAGCAACCAGATGTGCCTGTGGCCATGAGGCAGAGCCTTGGTCACATCCGGAAAGGCGTCGCTGTGCAGGGTCTGCCGCTTGCTTGCATGGGAAGCTGAGGAGGGAGCTTTCGGGGCAGCAGTGGAAGTCACGGAGGACTGGCTGCCCTCACCAGTCTCAATGGTGGTGAGAGTTCTGGAGGGAGCAGTGTGTTTACAGAAACACACTGCAGAAAGGCAGGATGCTGCTGCTGAAGGTTGTGCAGTGGGTCTCCTGCTCTGACCACTGGCAGCATCCTTCATCCTCTCAAACTACCCAAACTGTGCACAGTGATGTGTCCGCAAGTGGTTATGGAGGCCTGAGGTACCCATCTTGGCAGATATTGTAAACTGCAAAGCTTGCATTCAGTGGGGAGATATGGAAAAATGTCCATATTGGGGACATGAACACCCCCCTATGGCTGGAAAGGGGTGCCGGTCTCCCTCTGGTTTGGGGTTGCGTGGTGGCTGAAGCAGTGGGCTGTGGCTCCTCTCTTCCATGCCCACTGCTGGCCCTGCCCCTTGCCGCCATGCTGTGCCTCTCTACCACAGCCTCCTCCTCCTCCGACCTGCCTTGGAAGGAGAACTGTGCTGGCACATATGGACAGTCCAGCAACTCATCCTTCTCCTCCATAAGTGTTGTACAGGTGTAAAATAGCAAAATTGCACTGTTTTTAAGTAGAAAGCACTTGCTCACAGCCAGATAGCACAGAGAAGCTCTCGGCACTACCAGAGTCAAGCAAGGGCTAGATTTTCAAGATGGATGCCACCTTGTATAGAGGAGGGGAGGGCAGAGGCTTCCCTCCTCTGATTGGTTGCTAGGGCCCTGACATCATACAAGATAATTTTCCTGGTTACCGTGATTCTGGATTCGTAAACATGGCTACCCGTGACCATGAGCCGGATTTCGAATGCAATCACGTGTGCATTGCATTCGAAACTGGCATCCGTGATCAAGAGCCGATCACGAAAAATGGCTCATGATCACAGGGTAGCAGTGATCACAAGCTCGTGATGAGCACCACTGATAGCTGGCTGATAGTTATGTTAGGAGTCTGAAGTTGGGTCAGAAACGATTTGTTTTGCTGTGTTTCACTTTTATGTGTTTTTCTTTTCCTGTGTTTGTAACACAGAGATTTATTGTACAGGTTTGCTTTCATGAGATGAATGGCAGTCATGCTGCAGGTCTGACATGTCTCAGTTTCCAAAATGGTGACACAGCTAAGGGAGGGGCCCTCCCCCAGAAAAGGTTAGTTACATAGTTATTTGGGTTAAAAAAAGACATATGTCCATCGAGTTCAACCAGAAAATAAAGTACAACACCAGCCCGCTCCCTCACATATACCTGTTGACCACGGTCCAATTAGTCCAAAAAGGGAAATAATTCCTTCCCGACTCCATATGGCAATCAGATAAGATCCTTGGATCAACACCACTGGGCATTACCTAGTAATTATAGCCATGGATGTCTTTCAATGCAAGGAAAGCATCTAAGCCCTGTAAGGAAACGCGGAAAAGCCGCCGTCTCTCAGGGTGAGGCGGCTGTTTCCGCGTCCAGGCAGAGCGGCGGAATCCGCATTGGGAACGGCGGAATCCGCCTTGAGAACGGCGGAATCCGCATTGGAAGCGGCGGAATCTGCATTAGAGGCGGCTCCCACGCTCGGTTCACTGGATACATTGCAAGGCAGTACTGGTGTGGCTGGGTCTGATAGTCCTCCAAGATTCAGAGTGACACGCGCGCGCGCACTGAGGCAAAGCTTATATAGCAGCCAGTAGTAGGTCAGCTGACCAAGCTGGTCAGCTGACAATTCTGAGCCCTCTCATTGGTCCAGCACTTAGAGAGAGGCGGTTCCCAGTCCTGATAGTGACACCCCCTCTTGAGTGTCACTCTCGTTCTGTCGTTCCTTCTCTCAGTCTGACTCCTCCCTCTGGGAGAGTCCAGAAGGAATTGGGCAGTACTCCTTACTGCTCTGAGGCTCAGTCCTCTCATTACTACTGTTTGCACCAAACACTCTGCTTAGGTGTCCAGAGGTTAGCTTGTATATCGGATTATCGGTGGTACTGCAGATCATCTATAATCTGGTATATATCTGTATTTCCAGTGATACTGCAGATCACCAGTAATCAGATCCTCTCTGTGCTACGCCGATCGTTACAGAACGCCAGACCCAAAAAACAGATGGACGCACGCGCTGACCCTCTGGGTGTGCTTGCCACTTCGGTGGATAACATCCATCAAGCACTGGGCCAGCACAAAGCATTAATTGATGCCTTATCAGGCTCTGTGCGAACCCTCCAGACGTCAGTTGATTCGGTGCGATCCCCTCATAGTGATGACATACGTATGCCCGTACCTGATAAATTTTCCGGCCACAAGTTTGACTTTCGGAATTTTAAGAGTAGAGTGTTATCATATTTCGAGTTGAGACCCCGATCTTCGGGGACTGAGACCCAACGGGTCATATTTATTAAAACCTTGTTATCTGGTGACTCCCAGACCTGGGCGTACAATTTGCCTGCCGGTGACTTAGCTCTTACCTCGGTGGGGGAATTCTTTAAAGCCATGGCGGTAATTTACGACGACCCAGACCTTGCCTCGACTTCTGAGCGGAAGCTCAAGTTTTTACGTCAAGGCAAGGGTCCAGTCGAAGATTACGCGGCCGAATTTAGGAGGTGGTCAGTTACGGCCAGGTGGGACACTTACGCTCTGCTAGATTGTTTTTTGTCAGGGCTGTCCGATGAGGTCTCTGACCTGATGCTAAGTCAGCCCGAGTCCAGAACAGTCGATGAGGCCATCTCAGCGGCCATCCGAATTGACCGTAGGCTGCGCTACCAAAAACAGACCAGGGGTAGTCAACGCGTCAGAGTAGTGTCTTACGCTACACCTCAGGCAGCATCATCTTCTTCAGTCTCATCTGCTCCGGTCTTACCTCCACACGAGCCTATGCAGATAGTTCGATCAAAATTGTCCCAGGTGGAGTGAAGACAGAGGATGACGGAACAGTTGTGTCTGTATTGCGCTGAGGGCGGGGCATAGGGTATGAAACTGTCCTTATAAGCCGGGAAAAACTACTGCCTAGGAGTTGTAGGGGGTAACACCCTAGGTGCCCGTTTTATACCCCTAAAAGAAAAACATTTGCTCCTTCCATGTACAATTACATGGGGGGACAAATCTGAAGCCACAGAGGCCTTTGTTGATTCAGGCTCAGCGGCTAATTTTATGAGTTTCAAATTTGCAATGAAGTTGGGCATTCCGCTCACCCAAGTAGAACCACCTATCTAGGTTACTGCTGTGGATGACTCCCCGCTTCAAAGGGACCGTTCGCTGTCTCAGACACCAGGGGTGGAAGTCACTATTTGGGTACTGCATGGGGAGAGATTGAGTTTTTTTTGTTTTACACATGACCACCTCCACAATTGTCTTAGGTATGCCCTGGCTGCAGCTTCACTCACCACAGATTAATTGGGCTGCAGGACAATTAACCAGTTGGTCAGACTTTTGTTCCCAGCAGTGTCTAGGGAAAGTGACATTAGGTCAGACCAAGATTCAAGTGGAGGGGGTTCCCGAGCAATACTCTGAATTCTCTGATGTATTCTGTCCCAAGGCTGCTGATAAGTTACCTCCTCATCGCCCTTTCGATTGCCCCATCGATCTCCGTGCCGGTTGTATGCCTCCCCGAGGTCACCTGTATAATTTGTCTGGACCGGAGAAAGTGGCCATGCAGGAATACATCCGTGACAATCTAGCCAAAGGGTTCATTCACCCCTACCGGTCGCCTGCAGGGGCCGGTTTCTTTTTTGTTAAGAAAAAAGTTGGAGGTCTTCGACCTTGCATCGATAACCGAGGCCTGAATAAAATCACGGTGAAGAATCGTTATCCGCTACCATTGATAGACGATTTGTTCTCACAGGTCACTAATGCTAAGATCTTCTCAAAGTTAGATCTGAGGGGTGCATACAACCTGATCCGCATTAGAAAGGGCGATGAATGGAAGACGGCCTTCAACACACCCGACGGGCATTACGAATACTTAGTGATGCCCTTCGGGTTGTGTAATGCGCCAGCCATCTTCCAAGAATTAATTAATGAGGTATTCAGAGAGGTGTTGGGCAGATTTGTTCTGGTATATCTCGATGATATACTGATCTACTCTGACAATCTCTCTGAACACAGGAGCCATGTCAAAATTGTGCTGAACAAGCTGAGACAAAATATGCTGTTCGTCAAGTTGGAAAAATGTATTTTTGAGGTGACATCCGTCACGTTTCTGGGGTATGTGATTTCTAACTCAGGTCTGTCAATGGACCCTGCTAAAGTCACAGCTGTCCTGGAATGGCCGCAACCTGTGGGGTTGAAAGCCCTTCAGCGATTCCTGGGTTTTGCGAATTACTATAGGAGGTTTATAAAAGGGTACTCCACGATCATTGCACCCCTTACCAGTCTCACAAAAAAGGGGGCAGATACTACCCACTGGTCTCCTGAAGCTCAGAATGCATTCTCCACTTTGAAGGAATTGTTTTGTTCCGCACCGATCCTAAGACATGTTGACACCTCTTATCCTTTCATTGTTGAGGTTGACGCCTCGAAGGTCGGGGTAGGGGCTGTGCTGTCTCAGCGATCAGGGTTACAGGGAAGACTACATCCCTGTGCTTACTTTTCTCATAGGTTCTCTCCGGCAGAGAAGAACTACGACATAGGCAACAGAGAGCTCCTGGCCATTAAACTGGCCTTTGAAGAGTGGCGTCACTGGCTCGAAGGAGCAGAGCACACTATCACGGTCTTCACGGACCACAAGAATTTAGAATATATCGAGGGAGCTAAGAGATTAAGTCCCCGTCAGGCCCGATGGTCGTTATTCTTTACAAGGTTCAGATTCATAATTACTTACACTCCAGGCAGCAAAAACGTTAAGGCAGAGGCTTTGTCCAGGTGCTTTGAGCCAGAGACAGCACAGCCCTCCATCCCTGAGTCTATTGTTCCGCAGAAATTGGTGCTGGCTGCAACCGATACTTGGGAAGACTGGAAGGAGACATTAAGCACCTTCCAGCAGGACATCCCGGAAGGGAAGCCTGAAGGGGTTATGTTCATTCCCCTGCCCTTCCGTCTCCAGATCCTAGAGATGTTCCATGCGCATAAAAATGCTGGACATCCCGGAGCAGCCAGAACGCAGGATCTTGTAGCCAGGTGTGCCTGGTGGCCCTCCCTGTCAGCTGATTGCAAGGAGTTTGTTAGGGAATGTGCAATTTGTGCAAAAAGTAAGCCCTCCCGGCTGGCATCTGTCGGTACCTTACAGCCTGTGCCCGCCTCGAGTGAACCATGGACCCACTTGTCCATGGATTTTGTGGGTGAGCTCCCCAGGTCTGAAGGCATGTCGGTCATTTGGGTGGTAGTCGACCGCTTCAGCAAGATGGCCCATTTCGTGCCCTTGAAAGGACTCCCCTCGGCCCAGGAATTGGCTGACCTATTCATCATCCACATTTTCCAGCTGCACGGCATTCCGGAAAACATAGTGCCAGATCGGGGAGTCCAATTCATCTCTAGATTCTGGAGGGCATTTTGCCACCAAATGGGCATGAAGTTGTCTTTCTCGTCAGGCTACCACCCACAGACTAATGGGCAGACTGAACGGATTAATCAGTCTTTGGAGCAGTTTTTAAGATGTTACGTTGCGGAGGCACAAGATGACTGGGTAAAATTTCTGGCCTTCGCAGAATTCGCACAGAATAATTTAAAGAGTTCTTCTTCTGGTTTTTCTCCATTCCAGATTGTGACAGGGAGGTCGCCCAAATTCTCCCCTCTGCCAGTTGCCTCTTCTCCATTTCCAACCCTGGAAGCTTGGCAAAAGGCATTTAAAGACATCTGGTGGACGGTGAAGAGTAATTTGGAAAGGGCATTCCAGAGTCAAAAGGGTCAGGCTGATAAGAGACGCTCGTTAGAGTGGAGGTTCCAGCCAGGAGACTTGGTCTGGGTGTCCACACGTCACTTGACTCTGAGACAGCCCTCAGATAAGCTAGGTCCCAGGTTTGTGGGTCCGTTCCCGGTAGCTAAGAAGATCAACAACGTTACGTATTCTGTTGATCTTCCCGCCAGCATGCGTGGGGTAAGGTCCTTTCACGTATCCCTGCTCAAACCAGCAGTCCATGTGGGCTCCACTCCTCCTCCTCCTGTAATGGTAGATGAACGACCTGAATATGAGGTAGAGAAAATATTAGATTCACGCATTGTACAGAACTAAGTACAATATCTGGTGCACTGGAAAGGGTATGGCATTGAGGAGAGACAATTGGTTCCTGGGAGTCGCATGCATGCGGACGAATTAAGGAAGGAGTTTCACGCCTTACATCCCGAGAAACCTGGTAGGAGTTGTCCGGAGTCCACTCCTCGGGGGGGGGGGGGGGGGGGGGGGTACTGTGAGGAAACGCGGAAAAGCCGCTGTCTCTCAGGGTGAGGCGGCTGTTTCCGCGTCCAGCATGACGTCACAACGCGGAAAAACCGCCGCATGCCGCATAGGCAGAGCGGCGGAATCTGCATTGGGAACGGCGGAATCCGCCTTGGGAATGGCAGAATCCGCATTGGAAGCAGCGGAATCCGCATTAGAGGCGGCTCCCACGCTCGGTTCACTGGATACATTGCAAGGCAGTACTGGTGTGGCTGGGACTGATAGTCCTCCAAGATTCAGAGTGACACGCACACTGAGGCAAAGCTTATATAGCAGCCAGTAGTAGGTCAGCTGACCAAGCTGGTCAGCTGACAATTCTGAGCCCTCTCATTGGTCCAGCACTTAGAGAGAGGCGATTCCCAGTCCTGATAGTGACACTCCCTCTTGAGTGTCACTCTCGTTCTGTCGTTCCTTCTCTCAGTCTGACTCCTCCCTCCGGGAGAGTCCAGAAGGAATTGGGCAGTACTCCTTACTGCTCTGAGGCTCAGTCCTCTCATTACTACTGTTTGCACCAAACACTCTGCTTAGGTGTCCAGAGGTTAGCTTGTATATCGGATTATCGGTGGTACTGCAGATCATCTATAATATGGTATATATCTGTATTTCCAGTGATACTGCAGATCACCGGTAATCAGATCCTCTCTGTGCTACACCGATCGTTACAAGCCCCCTTTAAATACAGATATAGAATTTGCCATAACTACTTCCTGTGGCAATGCATTCCATATCTTAATCACTCTTACTGTAAAGAACCCTTTTCTAAATAAATGGCTAAATCGTTTTTCCTCCATGAGCAGATCATGTCCCCAAGTCCTTTGTGAAAACCTAGGGACAAAAAGCTCATTTGAGCCCATGATCGTGAAAAAAGAGCCGTGATGACGAGCTTGTGATGAGCACCACTGTTTAGTATTCCACTACATATGTTACGCTCCACTCCATCAAACAACAAACGGTGTTAAATATCACCTCACTCAATGTAAATGGTTTCAACACCCCTGTCAAAAGATTATCTTTAACTAAAGAACTGCAAAGGCAAAACACGGACATTCTGATGCTCCAGGAAACACATCTCTTAGATAAACATCAGCACTAATGTGTCTTACCGGGATTCCAGCACATAACTTTTAATAACTTTCATAAGAAAAAGAGTGGACTACTGATCGCTTTCAAGCAAAACCTTGCAGTATCAATCACTAAAGTAATAAAAGATGACCAAGCAAGATTAACAACCATAAATACACAATTGCCAACATATATGCCCCAAACACCAACCAACTAAAGTTTATTAAGTCTTCCATTAGGAAAATAAAGTGTATACAACAAGGCACTCTCATACTTGGAGGTGACCTCAACATGCGCAAACAACAAAATAGATGCCACCCACCCTTACCATTCAAAAACTCCTTCTTTAAAGAACACTCTCCACAAGGAACAGTTATTTGATGTTTGGAGGGTGATGAATGCCAATGAAAGAGACTTTTCTTTTTACTCTAATGTTCTTAGCTAAGGCCCCAAAATGAGTCGAACAACCCAAGACTCAATTTCTGCCTTCCTAAATTATATTTCCCTACCAGGCATGGTCGCTGGATTCCGCGGAATTACGAATTCCGTGATTCCGGTCGGAATTTGGTGATCCCGTTCTGTTCTCACGGAACGGAATTGGTAGACCACTATGGAGGAATTACGCGGAAAATGTGAAATTCCGTGGAATTTTACGGAATGCAAATTTTTTTTCCCACCAAATTGATTTCTGCCTAATAAGAAGAATTTGTGCTCGACAGACTTCCTTATCTCTTTGCCTCCCTTCTCCCTCCTCCCGGAGGGAGGAGGAGGGTCTTGTCTTCCAGGGAAGTGTAGGATTAAAAAAAAAAAAGCCAGCTTACATACATTGGCCGGGAATCGAACCCAGGTCTAGTGCTTGGTAGGCAGTTCTCCTCACCACTATACCACCACCACCAGCCTAGCATGTACCATTATGATATATCCAAGAGAAAAATGAGCTTGCTTAGGGATTTGTAGGATGTCAAAAGCCAACTCACATACATTGGCCGGGAATCGAACCCAGGCCTACCGCTTGGTAGGCTGGTATCCTAACCATTATACCACAACACACTACAATGCTACATGCTGAAGCCAGCCTAGCAAGTATAATGTATGTGAGTTGGCTTTTGACATCCTACAAATCCCTAAGCAAGCTCATTTTTCTCTTGGATATATCATAATGGTACATGCTAGGCTGTCTTCAGCATGTAGTGTTGGTGGTGGTATAGTGGTGAGGAGAGCTGCCTATCAAGCACTAGACCTGTGTGAGGAAACGCGGAAAAGCCACCGCAAGGGCTCCGAGTGAGGCGGCTGTTTCCGCGTCCAACATGGCGGCACAATGCGAAGAAACCGACGCATGCCACTTAGGCAGAGTGGTGGAGTCCACGTTGGACGCGGCGGTTTGTACGCATAGCGATACCCCTGACATGGTGGTTGGACGCGGAGAGTCCGCCGCTTGCTTGGAAAGCGGTGCGGCGGCTCCCGCGCCCGAGTCAGCTGATACTTTGCAAAACATGTCTGGTGTGGCTGGGACTGCTAGTCCACACAGGTTCAGAAGGACGCACGCGCGCGCTGAGAGGCAAAGCTTATATGACAGCCAGAAAAGGGTCAGCTGACCAGGCGGGTCAGCTGACATTTTCACCACCTGCCATTGGTCCAGCACTTAGGGGAGGCGCTGGAGAGCGCTTTACTATACAGGTATATACTGGGTGCTGGTCATTCTCTGGTTGTCTGTCGTTGCGATCACAACGTGGTAGCACTCAGACCTTGTCTGACCTTGTCTGTATCTGTGTTCTATAGTTTCCAAAGGTGTTGACATCAAGGAGCTCACACCTTAGCATTAGGCACATTGAATTGTATTATTTGCTATGACCTTCTGCCTGCCTGACTATTCCTCTGAACTCTGATCTTGTACCTTGCTATTTCTGTTATCCTGTTGCCAAACTCTGCTCATTCCTGGACTCTGTATTTGCCTACTGATTCTGTACTGTGCTACTCTGATACTCCGTTGCCAAACCCTGTCTGTCTATTGGATTCCGTATCTGCCTCCTGAATCTGTACCTTATCTGTCTGTGTGTTAACGACCTGGCTTGCCGACCTCGAGAACTGGCCTTACTGTTAGAGGCAGTTCCCAGACCTGTTAGTGACACCCTCCCTCTCGGGTGTCATTCACGCTCTGTCCTTCCTACCCGCAACCTAGCTCCTCCCCCCTGGAGAGTCTAGGCCTTAGGAAGGAACATACTTCTGGAGAAGTACTCAAAGTATACTGTTGCATATAACACCGACTTGTTCTCTCTGGTGTCCAGAGGCTAGAAGATATATCTGATAATTGGTGATACTGCAGATCACCAATAATCAGGTATATTCTGTATTCCTGGTGAGACTGCAGTTCACCGGTAATCAGATCCTCTCTGTGTTACACCGATCGTTACAGAACGGCAGACCCGCGGTAGTAGCCATGTGAGGATGGTATCTAACGCGGCGTCCCCTGTGACTCCATCTCCTTCCATCTCGCCTCCTCCTGAGCCAATGCAGATTGGGGGTAGTACCCTAGGCGTGCAGTTTTCACCCCTAGAAGATAAACGGTTACTTCTTCCTTGTACTGTTACGTGGGAAGATAAGACTGATTCAGGCTCTGCAGCTAATTTTATGGATTTCGAATTTGCAAAGAAATTGGGTATTCCGCTCACCCCAATAGAACCACCCATTCAGGTTACAGCAGTAGATGATTCCCCCCTGCAAAGTAATCATCCGCTGTCTCAGACACCAGAGGTGGAAGTCACTATAGGGGTGCTACATAAAGAGAAACTGCAGTTTTTTGTGTTACACATGACCACCTCCACAGTGATCCTTGGCATGCCATGGCTGCACTTACACTCTCCACAGATTAATTGGGCTACCGGTCAGCTAACCAGCTGGTCAACTCACTGTTTTCAGCAGTGTTTAGGGAGAGTGACACTGGGCCAGACCAGGATCCAGTTGGAGGGGGTACCAGCACAATATTCCGAGTATTCTTATGTGTCCTGTCCCAAGGCTGCAGATAAGTTACCTCCACATCGCCCCTTTGATTGCCCCATCGATCTCCGATCGGGTTGTATGCCCCCTAGGGGCCATCTTTACAATTTGTCTGGACCAGAGAAAGTGGCCATGCAGGAATACATTCGTGAAAATTTAGCCAAGGGGTTAATTCGCCCTTCCCGGTCGCCTGCGGGCGCAGGTTTCTTTTTTGTTAAGAAAAAAGACGGAGGCCTGCGGCCTTGCATTGATTACCGGGGCCTGAATAAAATCACAGTAAAGAATCGCTACCCTTTGCCCTTGATAGATGACTTGTTTAGACAGATAACCGACGCTAAGATCTTTTCAAAGTTGGATTTACGGGGTGCATACAACCTGGTGCGGATCAGAAAGGGCGATGAATGGAAGACGGCCTTTAACACGCTCGACGGGCATTATGAGTACCTGGTGATGCCCTTCGGGCTGTGTAACACCCCGGCCGTCTTTCAGGAACTGATTAATGAGGTATTCAGGGAGGTATTGGGCAAGTTTGTGTTGGTATACCTAGATGATATACTTATCTTTTCTAACAACCTCTCTGAGCACAGGACACATGTCAAGTTTGTATTGGATAAACTAAGGCAAAACATGCTTTACGCTAAATTGGAGAAATGCATCTTTGAGGTAACATCTGTCACCTTTTTAGGGTACATTATTTCCACCTCGGGCCTGTCTATGGATCCTGCCAAGGTTTCTGCTGTGTTGGAATGGCCTCAACCAGTGGGGTTGAAATCTCTTCAGAGATTTCTAGGCTTTGCCAATTACTATAGAAGGCTCATAAAGGGGTACTCCACTGTTATTGCACCTCTCACCTGTCTCACTAAGAAAGGGGCAGATACCACCCACTGGTCTCCAGAGGCTCTGCATGCATTCTCCACTTTGAAAGATTTGTTTTGCTCTGCACCCATCCTGAGACACGTTGACACTTCCTTTCCCTTTATTGTTGAGGTGGATGCCTCAGAGGTCGGGGTAGGGGCTGTGCTGTCCCAGCGGTCAGGGTTGCATGGTAGATTGCACCCATGTGCCTACTTTTCTCGTAGGTTCTCTCCGGTAGAGAGAAACTACGATATAGGCAACAGGGAGCTCCTGGCCATCAAATTGGCCTTTGAAGAATGGCGTCATTGGTTGGAAGGAGCAGAACATACAATTACAGTTTACACTTACCACAAAAATTTGGAATACATCGGGGGAGCCAAGAAATTAAGCCCCCGTCAGGCTCGATGGCCATTGTTCTTCTCGAGATTCAGATTTATAATTACGTACACCCCAGGGAGCAAAAACATTAAGGCAGATGCCCTGTCTAGATGCTTTGAGCCAGAGACAGCACAGCCCTCCCTCCCAGAGACCATTGTCCCACAGAGACTGCTATTAGCTACAACTGAGACTTGGGAAGATTGGACAGAGACTTTAGGTCCTTTTCAGCAGGACATCCCCGAGGGGAAGCTCAAAGGGGTTATGTTTATCCCACTGTCATTTTGTCTTCAGATTTTGCAGATGTTCCATTCACACAGGAATGCGGGACACCCTGGGGCCTCCAGAACACAGGACCTTGTAGCCAGAAGCGCTTGGTGGCCGTCTCTAGCAGCCGATTGCAAAGAGTTTGTTAGAGAGTGTGCGGTGTGTGCGAGGAGTAAACCCTCCCGACTGGCATCTGTGGGAAGATTGCAGCCCTTGCCCACCCCGAGTGAGCCATGGACCCACTTATCCATGGATTTTGTGGGTGAGCTCCCCAGGTCTGAGGGCATGTTGGTCTTTTGGGTGGTAGTCGACCGCTTTAGCAAAATGGCCCATTTCGTGCCCTTGAAAGGACTCCCCTCGGCCCAGGAATTAGCCGATTTGTTCATCATCCACGTTTTCCGATTGCATGGCATTCCGGAAAACATCGTGTCAGATAGGGGAGTCCAATTTGTTTCCAGATTTTGGAGGGCATTCTGTCACCAAATGGGCATGGAACTGTCATTTTCGTCGGGCTACCACCCACAGACCAATGGTCAGACGGAAAGAGTCAACCAATCATTGGAACAGTTTTTGAGGTGTTACGTTGCAGAAGCGCAAAATGATTGGGTCAAGTTTTTACCCTTCGCAGAATTTGCGCACAATAATTTAAAAAGTTCCTCTTCAGGATTTTGTCCATTCCAGGTAGTGACTGGGAAGTTGCTTAAATTCTCCCCATTACCAGTCGCCTCCACTCCGTTTCCAGCTCTGGAGGCCTGGCAAAGGTCATTTAAAGATATATGGTGAATTGTGAAAGATAATTTGGAGAAGGCGTTTCAAAGTCAAAAAGGTCAAGCTGACAAGAGACGTTCCTTAGAGTGGAGTTTTTTTCCAGGAGATTTAGTCTGGGTGTCCACACGTCACTTGAACTTGAAACAGCCCTCAGCTAAGTTGGGGCCCAGGTATGTGGGTCCATTCCCAGTAACTAGAAAGATCAACAATGTCACTTATGCCATTGACCTCCCTGCCTGTATGCGCGGCGTGAGATCCTTTCACGTGTCCCTGCTTAAGCCAGCATTTCATGTGGGTCCCACTCCTCCTCCTCCTGTGATGATAGATGACCAACCTGAGTACGAAGTAGAGAAGATTTTAGACTCACGCATAGTTCAGAACTCAGTACAATATCTGGTTCATTGGAAAGGGTATGGTGTTGAGGAGAGATCATGGGTACCTGAATGTCACATGCATGCGGACAAATTAAGAAGGGAGTTCCTCGCGTTGCATCCTGAGAAACCTGGTAGGAGCTGTCCGGAGTCCACTCCTCAGGGGGGGTACAGTGAGGAAACGCGGAAAAGCCGCCGCAAGGGCTCAGAGTGAGGCGGCTGTTTCCGCATCCAACATGGCGGCACAATGCGAAGAAACCGACGCATGCCGCTTAGGCAGAGCGGAGGAGTCCGTGTTGGACGCGGCGGTTTGTACGTATAGCGATACCCCTGACATGGTGGTTGGACGCGGAGAGTCCACCGCTTGCTTGGAAAGTGGTGCGGCGGCTCCCACGCCCGAGTCAGCTGATACTTTGCAAAACATGTCTGGTGTGGCTGGGACTGCTAGTCCACACAGGTTCAGAAGGACGCGCGCGCGCGCTGAGAGGCAAAGCTTATATGACAGCCAGAAAAGGGTCAGCTGACCAGGCGGGTCAGCTGACATTTTCACCACCTGCCATTGGTCCAGCACTTAGGGGAGGCAATAGAGGAAGTCCACTCTACCTCTGATACCTTATGCAAGGTGCTGGATACCGGACAGCAGAACAGGAACACAGTGAAGATGTCCGCACACTCGCTGGTATGATCCAAAGGTTTTTTATTTTAATCCAACTTGCAAATACAGAAAATTGGCTGACATGTTTCGGATAAAATCCTTACTCATAGCCTGTACTGTGCTACTCTGATACTCCGTTGCCAAACCCTGTCTGTCTATTGGATTCCGTATCTGCCTTCTGAATCTGTACCTTATCTGTCTGTGTGTTAACGACCTGGCTTGCCGACCTCGAGAACTGGCCTTACTTTTAGAGGCAGTTCCCAGACCTGTTAGTGACACCCTCCCTCTCAGGTGTCACTCACGCTCTGTCCTTCCTACCCGCAACCTAGCTCCTCCCCCCTGGAGAGTCTAGGCCTTAGGAAGGAACATACTTCTGGAGAAGTACTCAAAGTATACTGTTGCATATAACACCCACTTGTTCTCTCTGGTGTCCAGAGGTTAGTAGATATATCTGATTATCGGTGATACTGCAGATCACCAATAATCGGGTATATTTTGTATTCCTGGTGAGACTGCAGTTCACCGGTAATCAGATCCTTTCTGTGTTACACTGATCGTTACAACCTGGGTTTGATTTCCGGCCAATGTATGTAAGCTGGCTTTTGAAATCCTACAATTCCCTGGAAGACAATACCCTCCTCCTCTCTCCGGGAGGAAGGGAGGAAAAGGACTAAGGGAACAGTCAATAGGGTCTATGGGCTACCATTTAGCATAAACAAGGTTCCATTTGCGATTACTTTAATTTTTCCGTCAGAATCCGGAATTCCATGGAATTGCGTAAAAATCCGGCGGAATTTTCATAGCGACGGAATTAAGCGATGGCGGAATGTGCAAATTCTGGCAGAACGCAATTTGCTCTTTCCAATCATCCGTATTCCCTACCACAGTTATCCTCTACTGACCTGGATTACCTCAATAGCTCAGTCACTTTAGAAGAAGTAATCAATGGAAAATTTCAACCATGAAACCCAATAAGGCCCCAGGGCCAGACAGCTTCAACAATGACCATTATAAAACCTTCCTAACAACTCTAGCTCTAAGATTAACTAACTTGTTTTACTCATTTATGCAAAATGGTCTGATTCCCCAGGAATTATTAGCTGCAAACATAACCATTCTTCCAAAACCAGGGAAGGACACCTCCAACTACAGACCCATATCTCTTTTAAATGGAGACACAAAGCTATACTTATTGCATCTAGACTGCTTAACATCTTACCATGTATGATTGGAAATGAACAGGTAGGGTTCACGAAGGGTAGGCAATCAAGTGATGGGAGAAGAAGATTGATCAATATCCTTAGATAAACTATGATAGATAAACTGAGTTAAATAAAGCGCCTTCTCTGTATCTCTCTCTAGATGCAGAGAAGACATTAGACAGGGTTCACTGGGGATTTTTAAACAATACACTTAAGGTTTTGGTTTTAAGGGGAATATCGTCAGTGGTATCATGGCCCCAGAGGCGGTCTTAGAGTACGCGGGGCCTAGAGCCATAAGTGTAGGCCATAAACCATACCACCACGCTCACGGGCTTGTCCACCTCTAATGCAATATGCCTTATTATTGTTTAAAAACTTGTTAAAGGCCACTAAGCTAACCAATATAGGAACAATTACAATATGTAATGTAAACAAATGGCCAATGATACTACCATTCGCCGTTTGATCACATTACGTATTGTAATTATTGTTATATTGATTTAGTGGCCTATAACCGACTGATGGGTTCTAGGCTGGCCTGGGATGGGTGCTAGGCTGAATGGGGATTCCATATTTTATAAATCTATGCACACATGCTCCCCAGCCAGCCTAGCACCCATCCCCAGCTCCTCAACCAGCTTGGAACCCATTCCTTGCTGTCCAACCAGCCTAGCACCAATCCCCAGCTCTCCAAGGCAGCCTAGTACCTATCCCCAGCCAGACTAGCACCCATCCCCAGCTCTCCAGCCAGCTTAGAACCATCCCCAGCTCTCCAGTCAGCCTAGCATCCATCCCCAGCTCTCCAGCCAGCCTAGCACCAATCCTCAGCTCCCCAGCCAGCCTACCACCCATCCCCAGCTCCCCAGCCCAGACTAGCACCCATCCCCACCTCCTCAGCCAGCCTAGTACCCATCCCCAGCCAGCCTAGCACCCATCTTTAGCTTTCCAGCCAGACTAGCACCAATTCCCAGCTCCCCAGCCAGCCTAGCACACATCCCCAGCTAACCAGCCAGACTAGCACCCATCCCCAGCTCCTCAGCCAGCCTAGTACCCATCTCCAGCTCCCCAGCCAGCCTAGCACCCATCCCCAGATCTCCAGACAGCCTAGTACCTATCCTGATCTCCCCAGCCAGTGGAATACACAGCTCCAGCTCTTCAGCCAGCTTAGAACCCATCCCTTGCTTCCCAGTTATCCTAGCAACAATCTCCAGCTCTCCAAGGCAGCCTAGCACCCACCTCCAGCTCCCGAGCCAGCCTACCACCCATCCACAGTTCCCCATCCAGCCTACCACCCATCCTTAGCCATTCTGGCACACACCCTAAGCTCCCCAGCCAGCCTGTACCTATCCCTAGCTCCCCAACCAGCCTCTACCTATCCCTAGCTCCCCATCAAACCTAGCACCAATCCCCAGTCACTCTGGAGGCTCCAGCCTGAGCCCCCTCTGGCTTCAGTCCATGCTCGACTGACCTAAATGCCCCTGGGGCCATCAGGCTGAGGCTCTTGCATGTTACCTTAATTTGACATTTGGCAAGCTTCATGTCAGTGCAGAAATTAATTACAAAAATGAAAACGGCATAGTACAGTAAAGCATGCTAAAGACAAAAACCTAAGCAATAAAAGGGAGGTTGGTGCAAAATATAAGGTGCATAAAACAAACAAACACAGAACACTTATATTGCGCTTTTCTCCTGGCAGACTCAAAGTGCCAGAGCTGCAGCCACAAGGACACGCTCTATAGGCAGTAGCAGTGTTAGGGAGACTGGCCCAAGGTCTCTTACTGAATAGGTGCTGGCTTACTGAACAGGCAGAGCAGACACTGGTCTCTTGTGTCAGAGACAGAGCCCTTAACCATTACTCCATTCAGCCACAACAAAATAGGAAGATCTGAGTATTCATAAATGACACACTGCTCAGAACACAAACAGCTAGACTTCTGTAGACCTTTCCTTCACCACCACCAAAATGAGCATGGTATGGCGGGCATGACATGCGGGGCCCTCTTCAGATGTGGGGCCTGGGGCGATCGCCCCACTTGCCCCCCCCCCCCCCCCCCAAAGGCCACCTCTGCATGGCCCTATGTTCTCAACCAACAGCAACAGTAACCTCATCAAGTTTCAGTTCTAATCCATTTAACATTACAACCGAAAACCCTACAAGGGTGTCCCCTCTCCTCACTAATTTTCACTCTTACAATGGAGACTAGCAATTCAAATTAAATCAAACTCAGCAATAAAAAGAATCCCTTGCAATCCTGGGATAAATTGCACCTGTCCTGGCTGGGGAGAGTCAATGTCATTAAAATGGATATTCTCCCACGACTTCTATATGTGTTACAGGCTATCCCCATTTCGCTGCCCCGTACCTATATTAATTTGCTTGAGCGTAGAATTAGGAACTTTATATGGAATAGCAGAAAACCGAGAGTCCGATTCAAATTACTCCACAGACCAAAGGAGGAGGGAGGACTGGGTTTACCAGATATGAAGAGATACCATATTGCTGCTCAATTAATCTTGATATTAGACTGGTTCCATGGCAGGCAACAGAAACAGTGGGTCTCACTTGAAAAGGGTTCACAAGACCTCGACCAGAGAGCTCTACTCTGGTCCCCGAAATCTAAGCGTCCCCTCCACCAAACCCTGCCCTACTGGTCTGCAGTTATCCTATCCAAATGGGATGCATATTGTTCTCAATTTCAGTTATCCACCATTCCAAGTCCTCTCACACCTTTACTGGACAATAGCGAGTTCGGAACAGGTATAGGTAGGAACTCATTCCTGGGACACGATAGAATTAAATGGCCGCAGGTTAGGCATATTACAACTAAATCTTCCTTACTCCCACCTGAACTCTGGAAAGCTAGCACACATACTCCTAACCCAGATTGGCTTACTATCTCCCAAGTAAGAACCTTTTACGCCTCCCTCCTACCTAAGGCTAGGATCCATAGAGCCCTCTCCTCGTTTGAACAATTGTGCTGTATGCAGGATAAACCCTCGCATATGCTGGCACAAGTCTACTCTATCCTTAATGCTTCCAATGGCGATGACTGCCTGCAGAAACTACAGGACACTTGGCACAGGGACCTAGGCAGGGAACTGGATAACGAAGATTGGGACAAAATTTTCGCCCTAGCGCACAAACTATCCCCATCCATAGATGCCCAGGAAAGAAACTTCAAAATCATCTGCAGATGGTACAAGGATCCAGCTAGATTGGCTAAATTCCAACCTTCCTCCTCAAACCTCTGTTGGAGATGTAGTAATGAAATAGGTGACTACTTCCACATTTGGTGGAAATGCAAACATATTCGCCCGTTCTGGTCAGATGTCTTCGATCTGCACAATCTTATTTACCTAACCCCTATGCCCTGTACCCCCGAGATAGCCTTGCTCTCTGCCATCCCGGGCTCCATCTCTAGGGCCAAAAAATCTATCTTTAGATATATCCTCATTAGTGCATGTCTCCTCCTTACTCGGAAATGGAAACAGCAGGCCATTCCCACTAAAGCTGAACTAATTGTGCAGGTCGATCATCTCAAAAGAATGGATGAACTAGTATTATCTGCCCAGAACAAAAATGACATTTTCGTTGCACGATGGGCTATATGGATTGATTTCTGCGATTCTGACAAGTGCTCCAATTACTTGTCGGGTTCTTCAGTACACCCCACATAACCATTCCCACAACTGTATTAGCGGACCATACTCCCTCAACACAATATCGCCCTAAGCTCCGCCTAGACTAATTAAACCACAATTTAGGATAAAGAGCTTATTTCCATGAGAATTTTGGTACCTTCCCCCCGTCCTTATGTCTTTCCCCTCCCCTCCTTCCCCTCCACCTCCCCGCCCTAAGTGTCTATCCCCTAGACACAGGTTCATCCTTGCTCCCCCCTCCCTCCCTCCTTCTGTTTTCCCTCCCATCCCCTACACTTCTTACCGCAAACACCACTAACAGTCCTAGCTTTTAGTATATTGGACTTATGTGAATAAGCTTCGTTGTTAAGGTATTTAGCTGTTCGTTTTAAAGTGTACCACCTTGACTTTGCTCGTTTAAATTCTATTGCTCATACTCTTCGGGTGTACCACACACCAGATATGTACCTAATGTACCTGAGTATTCTTCATTCCAATGTATCACATGATGTGTTATGTTAACCTGTTTTGAAAAATTTCAATAAAAATTGATTTTTGAAAAAAAAAAAAGAATCCCTTGCCCCAACTCCACACACAAAATTGGCCTTTTTGCTGATGACACAATTCTAGCAATACCAGATCCACTAAAATTCCTACCCTATTTACTTAAGGACCTTGAACTGTTCTCTAAAATCTCATATTACAAAATAAATAAATCTAAATTGTATATCCTAGGATCTAATATTCAAACCTTCCCTAAAACAAATAATTAAAGAGAAATACCAGTTTCCCTGGGCCAAAGATTCCATATAATACCTGGGTACTAAACTAACAAATAAAACAGTAACCTGTTACATTAAATTTTCTCCTTTTACTTAACAATATTAAAAAAAGAACTACAAGACCTATCCAAACATCAACTGTCATGGGCAGGTAGACTAGCTGTCTTCACAATGTTCTCTTTGCCGAAGCTGACATACCTCTTCAGGACAGTAAATATCCCCATAAGCAACAAGTATTTTTCAGACCTACAAAAATTATTATTTTCCTCATATTTGTGGAAAAAATAAAAAACATAGCATAGCACTGACAACCCTTTTCACCCCAAAAAAAAATAGTGTCATAGTAGTTTCTTGTTTTAAGTCCCTGTACTACGCTAGTTTACTAGCCATATCTAAATCTTGGTGGATCAGTATAACCAAACTATTATGGGTGAACTTTGAGGCTAAAATTTTAAAGAATGACCCCAAACGGTTTTTTTTTTTTATGGCATGGAGCTTAAATAATAAAATTAGTATCCCACCCTACCCTACCATACAAGTGACGGTCAAAGCATGGAAATAAGACATCTCTCTTCCTTTTCATCGCTCTTCAAATATAATACCTCATCTTCCGCTTCAAACTATCCTTTCTGTGATTGAAAATATCAAAATCAAAGAATAGATCAATGCGTGGATTTGCAATATCCAACAACTAATTTTATTATCAGGCATGCTTAGTTTCCAACAGATTAAAGATAAATGTGATATTTCAAACTCTGAATTCCACACCTATCTACAACTAGGACACTTTATAAATAGCACTTACCAACGATTACCCCACTGGCCAAAAGCATTACTTGACCTATTTGAAAAAGGTCACCGATCAAAAAAAGGGATCTCAATATGCTACAACCATTTAACACATCACTACCAAGAAGGTCTTCTTAAACATATTAATTTCTGGGTGCTAGAAACATGGCAAAAAGCCACACAGCATATATCCAAATTCTCCAAATGTACTTTCCATTGGGAAACTCTTCAAAAGATACTATTGAATTGATATTATACCCCTGTAAAACGTTCCAAATTTTGTAAGGGAGATACTAATTACTGTTGGAGAAATTGTGGAGAAACAGGCTCACTTAATCTTGTGGCAATGCCCTATAATAGTACCAGTATGATCCCATATATTTACAGAAATTTCTGACTCTATAGGACATACACGTCATCCCTCGCCTCAGATAGCCCTCCTACATATTGACATACCAAGCATCCCTCCTAACGCTAGATTAACAGCTACCCATCTACTTTGTGCAACTAGACAAGCCTTAGTTTCTAACTGGAAAGACTCTGTACCACCCCAAATAAATAATATTATAAATCAAGCACACCTCAACTTAGACATGGAACATAGACTTGGAGGCATCAGTAAGTAACAGGAAAATTAATGAGCAAGATATAGGCCTCAATTCACTAAAATCATTGCTGGAGATAATAAGGCAAAAGAAAACCTACCACCACACATCAAACTTGCCTTATTAAGGTGTAGAGATAAGTTTTCACAGTGAGAGAGTTATCTTATCACTTCAGTTCTTAAGTTACCTCCCCTGTAGTTATTTTCACATGCAGTTAATTAACAGCCTGTCTTTAAAGGGACACTCTAGGGGGTCGGGGAAAAATGAGTTGAACTTACCCGGGGCTTCTAACGGTCCCCCGCAGACATCCTGTGCCCACGCAGCCACTCACCGATGCTCCAAACCCGCCTCTGGTTCACTTCTGGAATTTCAGACTTTAAAGAGGATCTGTAACGTCAAAAGACCCCCTGGGGGGTACTCACCTAGGGTGGGGGAAGCCTCCGGATCCTAATGAGGCTTCCCACGCCGTCCTCTGTCCCTCAAGGGTCTCGCTGCAGCCCTCCGAGAAAGATGACGTCAATATTTACCTTCCTAGCTCCTGCGCAGGCGCTGTGACGAAGTAGGCGGAAATACCCGATCGCCGTTGGGTCTGCTCTACTGCGCAGGCGCAAGTTTCCGTCCGGAGCTTCACAGGATGTCTGCGGGGGACCATTAGATGCCCTGGGTAAGTTCAACTCATTTTCTCCAGACCCCCCTACAATATTCCTTTAAAGAAAACCTGAACTGAAAATTAAAAGTCAAAATAAGCATACACAAGTCATACTTACCTTTCATGTAGTCTACTCCTCAGTGTCTTTCTCCTGTCCCGCGTCCTGTTTGTTCACTGTGATCAAGGGAATTTTCCGTCCTCCATTTTGAAAATGGCCATTACCCATAACAGCTTTCTGGTCAGCACACAGTTAAACTGTAACATCGCCCACTTGAGCCATAGGGAAGCATGAACATAACCTGGTACATCAGTTTTCCTCTCAGCTATAACTGACAGCAACTGATATTTTACTGACAGCAACTGATATATTTCAGATCTGACAAAATATTGTCAGAACTGGAAGGGATTACTGTAAGAAGAAAATGGTGAGCTTCTCAGAGGAACTGATGGCAAGGTAACTATGTAATGTTCATTTGAAGTTACCTCATGTGTTTATTTTAAATATTTTTACTCAGTACAGGTTCACTTTAAAGACAGAAGAGTTAACTTTAGGTTTGCTTGAGGTAGAGGGAATTTGCGTGTGCAATCACGTGTTTTCATGCGCAAATGTGAAAATGCGCCCAAAAACGGCAGTGATATGAGTTATCACAATTTAGTGAATCAAGCCCAAAATGTTTCCTGAATACTACATGCTTTATCACCATTGTGTTAACTCTAGAAACGTTATTAAAGACAGGAGATAAGCTTAGTGAATTGAGGCCATAGTCTCCTACAAGATTTCTCTATCTAGCAGTGGTGCTCACCGCCAGGTCGTGATCACGCTTACGCGTGGATTCACGATCATTTTGACGCATTCCGCCTCGGACACGCTAAGCCGTGAATAGATTTTCAACCACGAAAATCTGCTTCGGCTTCGCGTGAATGCGGACAGAAATCCGCATTCACGCTCGTGAAACCCGGCGCTGAAGTCGTGGTTAGCGGAAATGCATCAAACTATGCGGAAGTGACACATTGCATGCCAATCAGAGGGCCCCAGCCAGGCCCTAGCAACCAATCACAGGAGGGGAGCTATGCCCTCCCCTCCTGAATATAAAGCGGCGGCCATGATGGAAAAGCTCTGTCCTTGCTAGACTGTGGTGCTGAGAGGATTATCTCCAGGCCATTGTTGTTTGAGCAAGTGCATTTATTGTGCTAAAAACAAAGCGGTTTTTTTTGCTAACACTGCTCTTATACTGTACACAGTTAGCTAGTCAGTGAGTGATTGCTGTAGTTAGTTGTAGTCAGTGTAGTGTAGTGGGAGTGTGGGAGTCTAGTGATTATTTAACTGTGTGTAGTGCAGGCAGGTTCAGTGCTGCAGTGTAGTCAGTGTAGTGGGAGTGGGGATTGTTGGAGATACAACTGCATGTACTTTATATAGTACTGAGTATTAACACCACTAGACCAGTAGATGGCACTGTAGCAAATACTAAGGTTAACAGTTATGTGTGTCTGTCTGAAAACTTGTTTTCTTTATCTCTTCCTCTCTTTTCACAACTAAGATGTCTGCTGTTACAGTTTACTGAAATGCTCTGTATGCTTGCAACTTAATCCAGCCAAGTAAACCAAGTTCTGCCTCATCACAAGCTTCTAGTGTCTTCTCTAATACATAACCAACAGGTTATGGGCCCAGCTCCAGACACTAGAAAGAGGAAAACTACAAGCAAGTAAGTGCTGCATCTATAATCATACTGAATACTGTGGGAGGAAACAAGAGCTGCACCCAGAAAGATGGCAAGCGCTTCAGATATGAAGATTACAGTAGCAAAGCTTAACAATAGAAACTACCAGCTGTGGAAGTTTAAGCTTGAAATGCTGTTATCCAAAGATGACTTGTGGCAGGTGCTGGATACAGACAGACCCAATGACAACCCAGAAGAATGGGACAGAAAAAACAGGCAAGCAAAAGCAGTCATAAGCCTGCTAGTGGAGGATGATCAACTCATTCATATAAGGAAAGAAAACACAGCTAAAGGTATGTGGACTGCATTACAAAGGCTGCATGAACGTGCAAACCTAAACAGTAAACTATATCTGCTACGCAAACTGTATAAGATGAGGCTGGAAAAAGGGCAGGAAATGAGTGAACATGTAAATGCTATGCTAGAGATTGTGGACCAGCTGGGTGCAATAGGTGAAGAAATGAAAGACAATCACGTAGTAGCATTACTGCTATGCAGCCTCCCGGAATCATACAGTGCCCTTATAAATGCTCTAGAAACTAGACCAGAAACTGAACTGACTCTAGAATATGTTAAGGGAAAACTAATTGATGAATACAGCAGAAGAAAGGAAAACCTGCATAGTGAAGAGAACGAGAGATCAGAGACAGCTCTAAAGGTGCATGAAGGCACAAGACAAAGCAAAGGAACCAGGGTGTGTTTTCGCTGTAAAAAGGCCGGTCACCTGAAAAAGAACTGCTCAATCTGGAAAGCTGAGCAAAGAAAGCAGGAACCACCCACAAGAGAAGGAGCTAAAGCAGTCATGCAGGAAAATGAAAGTGCATCATGGAGTGGTACTTTTAAAGTGACTCAGAATAGCACCGCAAGCGGATGGTACATCGATTCAGGGGCAACAAGTCACATGACAAGTGACGAGACATTCTTCACAGAAATTGATTACAGTGTTAAAGACAAAGTCTTCCTAGCAAATGGGAAAAGTATTACTGCTGAAGGTAATGGTCAGGGGTTTCTGAACTGCAAAACACCATCAGGGGGCAAGCAGAGTATCCTTGTAAAGAACGTTCTATATGTTCCAAGCCTAGAAGGAAGCCTCCTATCAGTGAAAACCCTTGCAAGCAATGGACTCACCGTCCAGTTCAGAGGTAATGAATGCACAATTCAAAATGGAAAGCAAATCCTAGCAAGAGGAAAGTTAAATGAACACCTGTACAAGCTCGTCACTGAAAATGAGAAGGCTAAAGCAGCAACTCATAACCCACATGACAAGTGCATCCACCTGTGGCACAGAAGATTGGGACATCGAAACCCAGAAGCTATAAAGGACCTTGCAAAGAGAGGTCTATCAGAAGACATGAAGATACTGCCTTGCCACACACTCAGCAAGTGCACGTGCTGCATCAAAGCAAAAGCCACCAGAACCCCTCTTCCACAGACCAGTCAGAGAAAAACCACTAAACCTATGGAACTGATACATAGTGATGTGTGCGGACCAATGAAAACCGTCACACCCGGCGGGAACAGATATTTACTGACTTTCATTGACGATTATTCTAGGTACACAATAACTTATCTGATGAAGCACAAAAGTGAAACTTTAGAAAAACTTCAAGAGTTTGTAGCTATGACAAGCAACAAGTTTCAAAGAAAACCTGAAATAATACGCACTGACAATGGAGGAGAATATACGAGTAAGGAGATGGAATCATACCTGAAGAAACACGGTATCCTACACCAAACAACTGTACCATATACTCCTGAGCACAACGGTGTAGCAGAAAGGAAGAATCGCACTCTTGTAGAAATGACCAGATGTATGCTTTCAGATGCTGCCTTACCTAACAAATACTGGGGAGAAGCTATAATGACTGCAACATACTTACAAAACAGGCTGCCATCAAAAGCTATTGAGAGTACACCATACGAAATGTGGAATGGATCGAAACCTAATGTAGGCCACATCAGAGTGTTCGGCTGTAAAGCATATGCCCACATTCCAAGTGAGAAACGCTCCAAGTTGGAGAACAAAGCCATAGAAGGCATTCTGGTGGGCTACAGTGAGCAGAGTAAGGGATACAGAATACTTTGTCCAAAGACCAATAAGGTGACAGTCAGCCGCAGTGTCTATTTTGACGAAAGCGAAGCACCAGATAATACAATTCTTGAAAAATGCGGAGAGGATTTGCGGGCTGAATCAGCAAGAGACACGGACTCATGTGAAGCAGAACAAGAGCCAGACCAAGAAGTGGAACTTACAATCAACGAGCCAGTAGAACCCACTGAGCAACAAGAAATCAGAAGATCCACTCGGACTACAAAAGGGATACCACCCCGCAGGTTATCATATGCTGCAAAAACACATCAAACACAGGAGCCAACATCCTGGGAAGACATAGAAACTTTGCCAAGAAGGGAAGCTGATCAATGGAGAAAAGCAGCTGAAGAAGAAATAAAATCACTTCAAGAAAATAAAGCTTGGTCACTAACAGAACTCCCTCCCGGTCGCAAGACCATTGGAAGCAAATGGACTTTTGAAGTGAAATATGATGCAGAGGGAAACATCTATAGATACAAAGCAAGATTAGTTGCCAAGGGATACTCCCAGAAATTTGGAGAAGATTATGATGAAACATTTGCTCCAGTTGTGAAATATTCCACCATGAGAACACTCCTTAGCGTTGCTGCCGGAAAGGGAATGCAAGTGAAGCACCTAGATGTCAAAACTGCCTTTCTATATGGAGACATCAAGGAGGATCTGTACATGGAACAGCCACCAGGATTTGAGGAGAAAAAGAACCTTGTATGCAAACTGCAGAAGAGCATCTATGGGCTCAAGCAAGCGGCAAGAGTGTGGAATGAAAAGGTGAACGAAATACTCACGAAAGAAGGATTCTCAAGAAGTAAAGCAGATCCATGTCTGTACTCAAAGAATCAAGAGAACAGATGGACATATATCCTAATTTACGTTGATGACATCTTGACGTGTTTTGAACAAGAAGGGGACTATGACCAAATAGTTCACAAACTGAAACAAAACTTTGAAATTAAAGAGTTGGGGAACATTACTCACTACCTAGGAATTCAAATAGAGCAGGAAGAGGATGGAAGCTATCTTCTTAACCAAAATCAGAAAATTACAGAAATATTAGAACAGTTTCACATGCAAGATGCAAAGGAAGTGAGAACGCCAATGGAACCAGATTATCCAAAATACAATGGAACAGAAAATTTGTTACCTAACAATGATTACTACCGCAGGGCAATTGGAAAATTGCTATACATTAGCACCGTGACAAGACCAGACATTGCTGTAGCAGTGGGAATACTTTGCAGAAAAGTCGCATCACCGTGTCAACGCGACTGGAACGCAGTAAAAAGGGTAATGCAATACCTAAAGGGAACAAATCAGATGAAGCTGAGACTTCCAGCATCGTCAAACCCAAAACTGATTGGATATGTGGACGCCGACTGGGCTGGAGACACCACTGACCGGAAATCTACAAGTGGTTACATCTTCCAGTATGGACAAGGAACCATAAGCTGGTCAAGTCGTAAACAAGCGACTGTTGCACTCTCTTCAACTGAAGCGGAATACATAGCAGCAGCTTATGCATGTCAAGAAGCCATTTGGATTCGTCAGCTTCTACTAGACATGGGACTAAATATGTCAGAACCCACACCCATCTTTGAAGACAATCAGGGATGCATAAAGCTCACACAATCTGAGAAGGTTAACCCAAGAACCAAGCATATTGATGTAAAATATCATCTGCTTAGGGACATGCAAGAACAAGGAGTTATCGACATTCAGTACTGCCCATCAGAGGAAATGACTGCAGACGCACTCACCAAACCTTTGCCAAGGGAACGTCATTGTTTTCTACAAAAGAGACTGAATGTTGTATAATAACGCACATGCCGTTGAGAAGGGGTGTTGGAGATACAACTGCATGTACTTTATATAGTACTGAGTATTAACACCACTAGACCAGTAGATGGCACTGTAGCAAATACTAAGGTTAACAGTTATGTGTGTCTGTCTGAAAACTTGTTTTCTTTATCTCTTCCTCTCTCTTCACAACTAAGATGTCTGCTGTTACAGTTTACTGAAATGCTCTGTATGCTTGCAACTTAATCCAGCCAAGTAAACCAAGTTCTGCCTCATCACAAGCTTCTAGTGTCTTCTCTAATACATAACCAACAGGGATTATCTGTGTGTAGTGCAGGCAGGCAGGTTAGTGCAGCTGCATTGTTCACTTGTATATTCCAGTGACAGTTATACACTTGTACTATTTGCAGGCAGCCAGTCACACCACCGGCGCCGCCACTCTCTGCCAGCGCTGTTCATTCATTCTGTCAGTGACCTTGTGCCGTGCTCAGTGCCCACTGCTCGCTCGCTGGCATATAAGCATCTCATTACACAGTGTGACATCCTTGTGTGCCCACTGCATCCTTCAGTGACCTAGTTGTATATCCAGTGCCCACTGCTGTGCCCACTGCATCCTTCAGTGACCTTGTACTGTGCCCACTGCATCCTTCAGTGACCTAGTTGTATATCCAGTGCCCACTGCTGTGCCCACTGCATCCTTCAGTGACCTTGTACTGTGCCCACTGCATCCTTCAGTGACCTAGTTGTATATCCAGTGCCCACTGCTGTGCCCACTGCATCCTTCAGTGACCTTGTACTGTGCCCACAGCATCCTTCAGTGACCTAGTTGTATATCCAGTGCCCACTGCTGTGCCCACTGCATCCTTCAGTGACCTTGTACTGTGCCCACTGCATCCTTCAGTGACCTAGTTGTATATCCAGTGCCCACTGCTGTGCCCACTGCATCCTTCAGTGACCTTGTACTGTGCCCCCTGCATCCTTCAGTGACCTAGTTGTATATCCAGTGCCCACTGCTGTGCCCACTGCATCCTTCAGTGACCTTGTACTGTGCCCACTGCATCCTTCAGTGACCTAGTTGTATATCCAGTGCCCACTGCTGTGCCCACTGCATCCTTCAGTGACCTTGTACTGTGCCCACTGCATCCTTCAGTGCCGTTGTACTGTGCCTGGTGCATCCTTCAGTGACCTTGTACTGTGCCCACTGCATCCAGTGATTTATTACTAGCAACATGTCTGGCAGGGTTTCGCAAGGTGAGAGGAAAGGGAGTTCAATTGCCTCAGCCACTTCTGGGACTGCTCCACATCCAGGGAGAGGACGCCCAGCTGTACGTGGTCGTGATGCAGCAGAAAGGGGGGCAGCAAAGCCTGGGCCGAGTCAGCGGACGCCATTGTCCAAATATTTTAAAGTTTCTGGTCCCCGTGTGGTGGTTGAGCAAATGGAACCTGACGTACTCATGGACATCATGACTTCCTCCCAGACCTCTACTGTGAGCACCACTCCAAGCAGCAGCAGCAGCCAATGTCCCACGCTTGTTGTGACATCCACCCCAGCACCCACTGGTCAGCAGCCCTCCCAGGATGACAGCGTTCTGTCCCTCAGTCCGGCATCTGGGAACCTGCTGATGCAAGAAGCTCAGGACTTACTGGGGACTGATGTGGCAGAGATTGAGATCGGGCCACAATCACAAGCGTTGTTGAGTTCTGGTGATGAAGAAGAGGGGTCTGTGTCTGGGGATGTAGGGAAAGAAGAGGAGGCGGGGGAGTCAGAGGAAGAGCTGGATTATGATGATGCTGCTGATGATGACGACGTTGTGGACCCTAACTATGCGCAGCCTGCTGAGTCCTGGGAAGAATGGTCAGAGCAGGATGACGAGTCACCTCGGCCTAGGCAAGGATATCGCCATATGTCAGGCAGGGGCATCGGCAGCAGTGGGCGTGGAGGAAGTAGACAGGACACTGCTTCAGCCGGCACCACCACCATGCAACCCCCGGCAACTACTACCACACATTGTTCCGCTGCACCCTCTGCTAGTGGGGGCCGCAGTAAATTAAAGTCACCAGTGTGGGATTGCTTTGAGGAATGTACTGATGACAAAAGGTATGCGGTGTGCAGGTTATGCAGCAAAAGATTGAGCCGTGGGAAAAGTCTGAGCAAGATGGGTACCTCATCCCTCCAGGGCCACCTGAGAAGCCGCCACTGCCGTGAGTATGCGGAGTTTAAGAGGAAGCAGGCACTGCTGGCAGGGGTTCCTGAAAGCAGAAGGCCCACCAGCGCAGCAGCATCATCCCTTCCTCAGGGTCGTGAATCCCCCACAGCAGCAGCAGTAGTAGCACGCAAGCGCTCTTCCACCTCGGCTACTCAGGACACAGACATTGAGGCTGGCAGCCAGTGGTCGTCTCTCTCTTCTGTCTCCCCTGCATCCCAGCGTCATCAGACCCTGCTGAGCGACACCTTTCAGGGTCTGACCAAGCCTCTGCCTCCAAGCCACAGGCAGATCCGCAAACTAAATGGCTTGCTGGCCCGGGCCATGGCATCACAGCTGCTTCCCTACTCCCTGGTGCAGGAGGGGAGTGCCATGCGGACGCTGCTCCAATTTGGCATCCCCGAGTGGCAAGTCCCCAGTCGCCACTATTTCAGCAGGAGCGCGATCCCAGCACTCCACAAGTTTGCGGTGGAAAACGTGGCCCGTTCCCTGGACTACTCTGTGGGCAAGCGGGTCCACGTGACCATGGACTCGTGGAGTAGCAGATTTGGGACAGGTCACTACCTGTCCTTTACGGCCCACTGGGTGACACTGATGGAAGGGAGGGAGGACAAGAGCGCATCAGCCCAGCTAGTGGTGCCACCACGCGGGATCAGGGGGGATGCAGAAGGGTCCTGTCATGCCACTCCCTCTGCACCCGGAAAGCAAGCCCGCCTCGGCAGCAGCAGCGCCAAGCCTCGGCACTGCCAAGCCCTTTTAAAATTGGTGACCCTGGGGAAGGAGAGGCTTACGGCCACCAACGTCCTGGCCGCCCTCAGGAAGCAGGAGCGGCGGTGGCTAACCCCCAGAGGCCTGGAAGTGGGGTATGTGGCTGCCGATAACGGGGCCAACCTGGTGGCAGCAGTGCAGCAGGGAAACCTCCAGCACATCCCCTGCTTGGCCCACGTGCTCAATCTTGTGGTGCAGCGCTTCTTGCGCACCTAACAGGGGATGAGCGAGCTGCTGCAGGATGCCCGGGCGGTGGTACGCTTTTTCCGCCTGTCAGCCACTGCCTCTGCACTCTTGTCCACCTTACAGCAGCAGTATGGAAGGCCACAACACCGGCTGATCATCAACATGCCAGTTCGCTGGAATTCGACTCTGGCCATGTTGGAGCGGCTGTGTCAGCACAGGCTGGCTCTTAGGGCCTACATGCTAGACCCAAGTGTCCCCAGCAACCAGCAAGTCCCCATGATTACTGCCACTCAGTGGACACTGATGCAGCAAGTATGCCTGGTGCTGAGTCCCTTCCTGGAGGCAACCAAGATGGTCAGTGAGGAGCGGGCCTCTGTGTGCCAGTGGGTGCCCTTGGTTTGTCTACTGGAGCAGGCAATGGACAATTTAATTGAGCGTGGTGATGAAGCCCTGAGGCAGTTGGAAGAACAGGAGCAGATGGCAGCACAGTCCAGCTCAGAGGAGGGCTCACAGCAGGTAGTGGAAGAGTTGGAGGTCCCTAACCTGAATGAGGAGGAGGAGGAGGAGCAGAGTGCAGCAGGCGTTGTACGTGGATGGCGATTTGAGGAGGACAATGACATGGCACAGGAAGAGGACAGGCATGCGTTATGGAACAATGGCGAGGATGAGGAAGATCTTGCTGGCTGTGCACATGTTGCGCTGCCTTCGCAGGGACTAGTGTTGGGCGAACAGTGTTCGCCACTGTTCGGGTTCTGCAGAACATCACCCTGTTCGGGTGATGTTCGAGTTCGGCCGAACACCTGACGGTGCTCGGCCAAACCGTTCGGCCACATGGCCGAACTAAGAGCGCATGGCCGAACGTTCCCCGAACGTTCGGCTAGCGCTGTGATTGGCCGAACGGGTCACGTGGTTCGGGCCCGAACGCACTCTGATTGGCCGAACGGTCACGTGGTTCGGGTAAATAAATACCCGAACCACGTCATATCTCCGCCATTTGTCTGTGGGTTTAGCTTTGGGTAGGCAGGCAGGGTAGTTCGCTCTCCAGCCACGCTAGCCAGGGTCCCCCCCAGTCAATGTGTGTCGCTGCTGGGAACAGTAGTACACCGCTCGCTCAGCCACACTATATATAGCATTGTTTACTGCCACTGTGTACCTCGCTCAGCCACGCTATATATATAGCATTGTGTTTTCTGACACTCTGTGTACACGGCTTAGGCTAGTCTGACTAATATAGCATTGTGTGTACTGCCACTGTGCACCTCGCTCAGCCACGCTATATATAGCATTGTGTGTACTGCCACTGTGCACCTCGCTCAGCCACGCTATATATAGCATTGTGTGTACTGCCACTGTGCACCTCGTTCAGCCACGCTATATATAGCATTGTGTGTACTGCCACTGTGCACCTCGCTCAGCCACGCTATATATATAGCATTGTGTTTTCTGACACTCTGTGTACACGGCTTAGGCTAGCCTGACTAATATAGCATTGTGTGTACTGCCACTGTGCACCTCGCTCAGCCACGCTATATATAGCATTGTGTGTACTGCCACTGTGCACCTCGCTCAGCCACGCTATATATAGCATTGTGTGTACTGCCACTGTGCACCTCGCTCAGCCACGCTATATATATAGCATTGTGTTTTCTGACACTCTGTGTACACGGCTTAGGCTAGCCTGACTAATATAGCATTGTGTGTACTGCCACTGTGCACCTCGCTCAGCCACGCTATATATAGCATTGTGTGTACTGCCACTGTGCACCTCGCTCAGCCACGCTATATATAGCATTGTGTGTACTGCCACTGTGCACCTCGCTCAGCCACGCTATATATAGCATTGTGTGTACTGCCACTGTGCACCTCGCTCAGCCACGCTATATATAGCATTGTGTGTACTGCCACTGTGCACCTCGTTCAGCCACGCTATATATAGCATTGTGTGTACTGCCACTGTGCACCTCGCTCAGCCACGCTATATATATAGCATTGTGTTTTCTGACACTCTGTGTACACGGCTTAGGCTAGCCTGACTAATATAGCATTGTGTGTACTGCCACTGTGCACCTCGCTCAGCCACGCTATATATAGCATTGTGTGTACTGCCACTGTGCACCTCGCTCAGCCACGCTATATATAGCATTGTGTGTACTGCCACTGTGCACCTCGCTCAGCCACGCTATATATATAGCATTGTGTTTTCTGACACTCTGTGTACACGGCTTAGGCTAGCCTGACTAATATAGCATTGTGTGTACTGCCACTGTGCACCTCGCTCAGCCACGCTATATATAGCATTGTGTGTACTGCCACTGTGCACCTCGCTCAGCCACGCTATATATAGCATTGTGTGTACTGCCACTGTGCACCTCGCTCAGCCACGCTATATATAGCATTGTGTGTACTGCCACTGTGCACCTCGCTCAGCCACGCTATATATATAGCATTGTGTTTTCTGACACTCTGTGTACACGGCTTAGCCTGACTAATATAGCATTGTGTGTACTGCCACTGTGCACCTCGCTCAGCCACGCTATATATAGCATTGTGTTTTCTGACACTCTGTGTACACGGCTTAGCCTGACTAATATAGCATTGTGTGTACTGCCACTGTGCACCTCGCTCAGCCACGCTATATATAGCATTGTGTTTTCTGACACTCTGTGTACACGGCTTAGCCTGGCTCTATAGCATTGTGTGTACTGCCACTGTGCACCTCGCTCAGCCACGCTATATATAGCATTGTGTTTACTGCCACTCTGTGTACACCGCTCAGCCAGACTATATACCATTGTTTACTGACACTCTGTGTACACGGCTCAGCCTGACTATAAAGCATTGTGTGTACTGCCACTGTGCACCTCGCTCAGCCACGCTATATATAGCATTGTGTTTACTGCCACTCTGTGTACACCGCTCAGCCAGACTATATACCATTGTTTACTGACACTCTGTGTACACGGCTCAGCCTGACTATAAAGCATTGTGTGTACTGCCACTGTGCACCTTGCTCAGCCACGCTATATATAGCATTGTGTTTAATGACACTCTGTGTACACGGCTTAGCCAGACTATATAGCATTGTGTGTACTGCCACTCTGTGTACACCGCTCAGCCAGACTATATAGCATTGTGTTTACTTCCACTCTGTGTCTGCTGGGCCTGGGAACAGTAGTACACCGCTCACCCGCCACTGTATAGCATTGTGCTCTGTGTCGCTGCTGGGAATAGTGGTACTGTATAGCATTTCTGTACTGCCACTGTACTGCTGCCAGTCAGCGTGTACTGTAAGGATAAGTGAAATGAGGAAGAAATCCGGTGAAAGAGGAAGGGGCAAGGGAAGAGGTGTTTCCCCTGACGGTTCACGTACAGGCCACAGGGGAGCACCCAAGAAAACCCACTCAATACCGCCCATGTTGTCCAGGACAACAACCCTCACAAATCCAAAAGAACAGGACCAGATAATTACTTGGATGACCTCTCAAGCGTCCAGCAGTGGGTTAAGCAGCACCAGCACATCACGCACGAGGTCTGAGTCCTCAGCCAGTTACAAGGAGCCAGTGGGCACAAAGCTGACACAACCGGCAGCGACACCACGCACACAACTGCCAGATAACCAGTCCTATGAATTACCTCAGGACACAATGGGGTATTCGCAGGAGCTATTCCCAGCCCAACAAACTTCCACCTATGAAAGGTCAATGGAGGAACAGCCAGAAATGTTGTGCCCGGATTCACAACCATTAACTGTGGGAAATGCACCGCGCACTGAAATACAAGGCGAGTCCGAGGAGGACTCGGAAACCCAAATCCCAGAGCAAGTTGAGCAGGAGGGGTTGCAATTGCAGGAGGTCGGCCGACAAGATCTGGAAGACGACGTTGGAGTGAGCTGCGCAGAGGTTGTTCTGGGGAGCTCTACTCCACGGCGGCGGCCCCCCACAATGACATATGACGAGTTTGAGGAGATGGAAGAGGAGGGTATGGACAATGTGGACAGAGACCCAGATTTTATTTGTGAACGAGAACATCGCCGTCGTAGCAGCAGCACAGATGAGTCTGTTGAAGAACCCACTGCTGCACGAGTTCGCCTTGTGCCACAAGGTAGGCGGCGCGCAATTTCAGGCACCACAAGCGTGGAAGTTAGAGTGAGAGGCAAAAGAGGAGGAAACAGAAATCGCCAGCAAGGAGGCAGGTGCTCCAAAGTCTGGGCTTTCTTTGAAGACTGCACTGAGGATGTTACCATGGCGATTTGCAAGGTGTGCAAGACTCGCCTGAGCAGGGGGAAAAGTATTAACAACCTCTCCACCACCAGCATGAGCCGCCACATGCTATCCAAACATCCCACTCTGTGGGCAAACGCGGCAGGACAGGGTACCAGCAACACTGCCTCCCTTGGGTTCACCAGACTCACCACCAGACCCGCCTCAGCAGCAGCAGTAGCCCAGCCATTGCGTGGTTCACAACATTCACAAACATCAGACGACGCTGACACTGTCACTTTCCGGAGTAGTGCTCTTGAGGTCTCCCAGTGTTCATCAAACACAACAACCAACAGCCCTTCCGTGTGCAGCGCTACGGTTCAGTTGTCTGTGTCGGAGATGTTTGAGCGCAAGAGGAAATTGCCAGCAAATGACCCCCGGGCCGTGGCAGTAACAGCCAGCATAGCCAAGCTTCTGGCCTGCGAAATGCTGCCATATCGAGTGGTGGAGACAAACAGCTTCAAGGGCATGATGTCAGTGGCCATCCCACGTTACGTGGTTCCCAGCCGCTACCACTTAGCGCGCTCTGCAGTGCCTGAGTTGCATGAGCACGTGGTCAGCAAAATAACCCGAAGCTTGAAGAATGCCGTTGCCTGCAAGGTTCACCTCACCACTGACACTTGGACGAGTGCGTTCGGCCAGGGTCGATACATTTCCCTTACCGCGCACTGGGTGAACCTTGTGGAGCCTGGCAGCGATTCCTCACCTGCTACGGCGCGGGTGTTGCCCACGCCGCAAACAGCTGCACCGCCGTCCCTCCCACTGGATAACAACAGCAGCACCTACCTCTCTGACTCCTTCTCCTCCAACGCATCTCAAAGCTGTACCTCATCCGGAAACGCTAACCCAGCAGCAGTAGGATCGTGGAAGCAGTGCAGCACAGCTGTTGGCATGCGTCAGCAAGCGTTGCTGAAGCTGATCTGCCTTGGGGATAAGCAGCACACAGGGGAGGAAATTTGGAAGGGAATAAAGGAACAGACGGATTTGTGGCTGGCACCGCTGGACTTGAAACCGGGCATGGTTGTGTGTGATAATGGGAGTAATCTCATTCGCGCTTTAAGGTTGGCTAAGCTGACACACATCCCTTGCCTGGCGCACGTGATGAACCTAGTAGTTCAGCGGTTCCTGAGGACATACCCAGGCGTGGCCGATCTTCTGTTGAAGGTGCGTCGAGTGGCCAAACATTGTAGAAATTCCAGTACTGCTTCGGGGGCACTCGCCAAGATGCAGGAGCGCTTCAATCTCCCCCACCATCGCTTGCTGTGTGATGTCCCTACGCGCTGGAATTCTACGCTGCACATGCTAGCACGCTTTTGTGAGCAGAAGAGTGCAGTGGTCCAGTACATGACGGCGCAGTACCGAGGCGCATCCGGCCAGCTGCCAAGCTTCTGTGGATCCGATTGGGCCAACATGTTGGACCTCTGCCAAGTCCTCCAAAATTTTGAGCAATCCACGTTGCTTGTGAGCAGTGACAACTCTTCAGTCAGCATTACCATACCACTGCTGTGTTTACTGAAGAGGTCAATGTTGAAAATCAAGGAAACAGCTGTCATGATGCAACTGGGGGAATCTGAAGGAGAAAACGATCAGCGTGATGGTACCAACATCAGGCCATCCGCCTCAGGGAACGCTGGCCCCAGCAGCTATGACGAAGAAGAGGAGGAGGAACAGCTGGAGTTGGAGCAGGAATTTCATGCCACCACTGACGAGGGCCAGAGTGCGGTGCACGTTGGACTTCCACAATTCAGCGCGAATGGTCAGCAGAAGCAGACCAGGAGGAAGGTGACGACTATGATGCATCACAACAACTATCACAACGCTCACAAGAGGATGATGAGGATTCTGGTAGGACTCTTGCACACATGGCTCAATTCATGCTAGACTGCATTGAACGCGACCCACGCATTGTGCGCATTCTGGACAACACCAATTACTGGGTTTATACCCTTCTGGATCCACGGTACAAACACAATGTTCCAAAACTGCTTGAAGAAAGAGTCAGACAGGTCAAAATGGAAGAATACCAGCAGGCCCTTGTGGAGACTTTAGAGAGGAGATTGACATCCTCCCCCTCCTCTAGCCAGTTGTACGCCGACAGACTGACTTCCGCAAACCCAGGACGACCAGGAGGGCAGCAAACAACGCAAGCCGCAGCTAGTGCCCAAAAGGGAACGGTATCGGCAGTGTCCTTGGAGTGGGAAAATTTTCTGACACCCATGCAGCAGCAGCCCACTGAACAGGAAGCGTGCAGATCCACCTCCAACACCGATCGCCTGGAGAAGATGGTCAAGGACTACATGTCAGATGACGTAGCTGTGTCGAACAATCCATCTGCACCCTTCAACTATTGGGTATCGAAGCTAGACACCTGGCACGAACTGGCAATGTACGCAATAGAGGTGCTGGCTTGCCCGGCAGCCAGCGTTATGTCGGAACGCTGTTTCAGTGCTGCCGGAGGCATCGTCACAGATCGGCGTATCCGCCTCTCCACAGAAAATGCAGACCGTCTGACTCAAATTAAAATGAATCAATCCTGGATTGGAAACGACTACGCAACACTCCAGGACCCCAACCAAGTAACATGACCAATGAACATCTGGGATGGTGTAGCGTTACCGGTCCCTGTTCATTGAACCTCTCATCTGTATTACATTTATGACTGCATGGCGGCAAAAAGCATTGCTGCTATATCCGCACGCTTTTTGTCCTCATGCAAGGCCTGGGTTGTTGTGTCTCACAAAGCGTGGCCTTCTCCTCCTGCGCCTGCTCCTGTTCCATCACGTGTGCTGCTGCTGGGTTAGCGTTGCCGGTCCCTGTTTATTGAACCACTTATCTTTATTATATTTATGACTGCATGGCGGTACCTCATGCAAGGCCTGGGTTGTTGTGTCTCACAAAGCGTGGCCTTCTCCTCCTGCGCCTCCTCCTGTTCCATCACGTCTGCTGCTGCTGGGTTAGCGTTGCCGCGTGGTCCCTGTTTATTGAACCACTTATCTTTATTACATTTATGACTGCATGGCGGTACCTCATGCAAGGCCTGGGTTGTTGTGTCTCACAAAGCGTGGCCTTCTCCTCCTGCGCCTGCTCCTGTTCCATCACGTCTGCTGCTGCTGCTGCTGGGTTAGCGTTGCCGGTCCCTGTTTATGGAACCTCTTATCTTTATTACATTTATGACTGCATGGCGGTACAAAGCATGCTATCCGCACGCTTCTTGTCCTCATGCAAGGCCTGGGTTGTTGTGTCTCACAAAGCGTGGCCTTCTCCTCCTGCGCCTCCTCCTGTTCCATCACGTCTGCTGCTGCTGGGTTAGCGTTGCCGCGTGGTCCCTGTTTATTGAACCACTTATCTTTATTAAATTTATGACTGCATGGCGGTACAAAGCATGCTATCCGCACGCTTCTTGTCCTCATGCAAGGCCTGGGTTGTTGTGTCTCACAAAGCGTGGTCTTCTCCTCCTGCGCCTCCTCCTGTTCCATCACGTCTGCTGCTGCTGGGTTAGCGTTGCCGCGTGGTCCCTGTTTATTGAACCACTTATCTTTATTACATTTATGACTGCATGGCGGTACCTCATGCAAGGCCTGGGTTGTTGTGTCTCACAAAGCGTGGTCTTCTCCTCCTGCGCCTCCTCCTGTTCCATCACGTCTGCTGCTGCTGGGTTAGCGTTGCCGCGTGGTCCCTGTTTATTGAACCACTTATCTTTATTAAATTTATGACTGCATAGCGGTACAAAGCATGCTATCCGCACGCTTCTTGTCCTCATGCAAGGCCTGGGTTGTTGTGTCTCACAAAGCGTGGTCTTCTCCTCCTGCGCCTCCTCCTGTTCCATCACGTCTGCTGCTGCTGCTGGGTTAGCGTTGCCGCGTGGTCCCTGTTTATTGAACCACTTATCTTTATTACATTTATGACTGCATGGCGGTACCTCATGCAAGGCCTGGGTTGTTGTGTCTCACAAAGCGTGGCCTTCTCCTCCTGCGCCTGCTCCTGTTCCATCACGTGTGCTGCTGCTGCTGCTGGGTTAGCGTTGCCGGTCCCTGTTTATGGAACCTCTTATCTTTATTACATTTATGACTGCATGGCGGTACAAAGCATGCTATCCGCACGCTTCTTGTCCTCATGCAAGGCCTGGGTTGTTGTGTCTCACAAAGCGTGGCCTTCTCCTCCTGCGCCTCCTCCTGTTCCATCACGTCTGCTGCTGCTGGGTTAGCGTTGCCGCGTGGTCCCTGTTTATTGAACCACTTATCTTTATTAAATTTATGACTGCATGGCGGTACAAAGCATGCTATCCGCACGCTTCTTGTCCTCATGCAAGGCCTGGGTTGTTGTGTCTCACAAAGCGTGGCCTTCTCCTCCTGCGCCACCCTCCTCCTGTTCCATCACGTGTGCTGCTGCTGGGTTAGCGTTACCGGTCCTTTTTCCTGGAACCTCTTATATGTATTACATTTATGACTGCATGCCGACAAAAAGCATGTTACCTGTGCAAAGAAAACAGACATTTCCCGCATTTAAAAGACAGTTTTCCCTTTGAAACTTTAAAATCGATTTTCTCAAAAACTATAACCTCTTTTTGCTAAAAAAAATTTTCCTCTTGTACCCACTCCCAAGGTGCACATACCCTGTAAATTTGGGGTATGTAGCATGTAAGGAGGCTTTACAAAGCACAAAAGTTCGGGTCCCCATTGACTTCCATTATGTTCGGAGTTCGGGTCGAACACCCGAACATCGCGGCCATGTTCGGCCTGTTCGGCCCGAACCCGAACATCTAGATGTTCGCCCAACACTAGCAGGGACCCCCGGGTGATCCAGATGCGTTCAAGGGAGGACATCTGGAATACCTTGATGCTTGATCCCCATCTGAAGGGGAAGCTGGGAGACTTAATGACGCCATCCACCACCGAGCAACGCACACGGGAGTTGAAGGAGGCCCTTGTGCGCAGACTACTGGAAGCATTCCCCCAGCCTTCCACCCCCACTGTAACTGCTCTGCCAAGCCAGCAAGAGGTGCCTGCCATTGCCACTAGCAGCACAACAACAACCACCAGCACCAGCAGCAGCAGCAGCAACTGGCGCCCCGGAGACCTGAAGAGCCTAAGCAAGAGCCTGTATGCAGTGCAGCAGCCCAGAACAGAGGTGCCCGCCACAGCATCCACCACCAACCAGCACAAGCAACGACTGACCACCATGGTGTCTGACTATATGAGGTCATCCAGCGGGCTCAATGACACCGACAGCCCCGTGGATCAGTGCTGGGCCGAAATTACGCATGAGCGTAATTACGCATCGTAATTCAATGTAAATTTACGCGTAAGCGCTACAAGTAAATTACGGTCTTACGCGTAATTATTTACGCGTAAGCAGTAGAGTGGTATCGTAATTACACTGTCTACCGTAATTGCTAGGTAATTTTACGCGTAATTACTAACGTAAAAACTCCCCTTTTCTAAGAGTAGCCAATCAGTCAACATCCTAAGCAACCAATAGTATCTTCTCCCGCCCTTCAGTATAAGCGTACGTTTTGACGCATACGAATGATATGTACGCAATAACTGTCACATTGACGGCTATTGCGTACATATCGTCCGTATGCGTAAAAAAATATGCATTAATGGGTATTACAGCACTACGCGTAACATCGTAGTTACATAGTTACATACGTAGTGTAAGCGCCTACATTACAGTATCCTTACGCGTAACTGCATAAGTTTACGCGTAATTACAGTGATGTACCGTAGATAATTTCCTACGCCGTAACCGTAATTGCGTAATACGTAATAGCGTAAAATTACGCGTAATGATCCGTAAGCGTAGATTTTTCCATTATGACCAGCACTGCCGTGGATAGAGTTGAGCTGAAATTTTTGAAATTTCGCGCTACTATAATTACGCATGCGAAATTTGCGATTACGATGCGAAATTATGGTAGCGTAATTGCCATTAAAATCGTAATTGAAAATACCGTAAGCGTAATTTTCAACGCGTAATTTCGCATTTTGTTCATAACGTAATTTCACGTTAAACCACGCCGTAATTTCGCGTTGAACCGTAACGTAATTTCGCGTTAAACCATACCGTAATTTCGCGTTACACCATAACGTAATTTTGCGTTAAACCATACCGTAATTTCGCATTTCTTCGCAATTTCGCGAATTTCGTAATTACTTGTTAGCTATAAATAGAAATACGTTGTAATTTTGAAAATGAAAGTAATTTCGTTTACAATAGTAATTACTATACACAGGAAAGTGTCTGGGTATTGGAGATTGTCCAATCATATTACAGGCTTCTTTTGAGATACATCCTAAACAACCAATTGTAGTTTGACCCACCCTCCTAGCATATAATCTGGCAGCCATGTCAGTTTCACTTTGTGGGTTGTTGTTTCTGTAGGAGAAGGAGTGAGAGAGAGCACATTGCAGAACTCATATACACCATTTATTTGCCTTTTCTAGCATTTTGCTTTATTTTAGTCATTGCTATAGACTGTGAGGAAGTTTATTTGTTTATTTAACTATTTTAGGGCATTATTCAGACTGGGATTTGTTTGTTTCAGTGTTTATCAGCTATTTCAGACAGATAGAGACCCAGTGGTAGGCTCTGTCTGTGTTTATCAACAGCCAGTGATATATATATCTGTCTGTTTTTATCTTTAAGTACTTGTTTTAAGTGTCAGTAACAGGCAGACATGACATAACCCCTGTATGTAAGTTCTGTTTTTTCCACTGAGCCAGTGGAAGTTATTTGGATTTATTTTCCTTTTTTTTTTTTTTTTTCTAATTTTCGTGTTTTGTACTTTTTAAATTGTTTTATTTAATTTAATTTTGCTAGTTTTATTTTTTTCCAACAATTTCTATTGTACTGTTGCCCATCCCCTACAATAAAGTTCTATCTGTGTTACTACTCCCCAAAACTTTAATAACATGTCTGGAAGACGTGGTGATCGTGGCATAAGCAGGGGAAGTACTGCTAGAAGATTTCTGTTCGGTGATTTGTCAGGCAGGGCTCAGCCAGCCTCAGGCAGGGGACACTCCACATCAAATGTGGGACAATCAGTGACAGGCAGGGGAGGGTCTGATACAGGCAAGGTACAATCTGCACGAGCCAGGGGACAGTCCACAGCAGGCAGGGTTACATCATCAGCAGGTAGAGTCGGCTCAGCTGCAGCAGGTGCTGGCCACTCAGCATCAGGCAGTTGTGATGAACCACCAAAAAGAGGCTTAAACCTAATGCGGTCCTTTTTATCTTCAAAGGCACCACAGCGCATTGGTGAAAGACAGGCTGATGAAATTGTGGCCTGGGTGACAAGGGACACTAGTAGCCAGTCCCCTAATGACGATTTACCTAGCAGCTGCAGTACCATGAGTAGCACACCCATGCCTGCTCAAAAAGCTGGCCCCAAAACTCCTGTACCTGAGGAGCCTGCACTGTTATTTGATGACCATATTTCCAACCTTGTGGATGAAGCTCTTCAGCAGGCAGACATAAATCTGCCTGATGGCCAGAGTTTACTGGAGGTTGATGTTGAGGAGAATGCTAACCTTGACATCACGCATGCAGTCGTAGCAGGTGATAATGAGAGCATAGCGTGCAAACCCAATAATCCATTGCAGCTGTCAAGGGAGCAAAATTTAAACCCGGTGGAAGTCTCCCCGCAACAAGTTCCTGCCTTTGGTGTTCATGATGAGGGGATGGGTTCTGAAGAGGGAGACAGGGATGATGAGGTCTTGGATGAAAATTATAACCCTGACTGTGATGCCAGTTCTGATGAATCCAATCGGCAGAGGAGGAAGAGGGTGCATCAGCGTATTATGGCGTCTCAGCCTAGTGCCCACACGGTCTCCTCTGGTAGTGTAGGTGCAGCAAACAGTAGGCAGCAGCCGCAGACAGAGCCTTCATCTGAAGGCACCCTCTCCCATACTGGAGGGCCTGGGACTGTAACTTCATTAAACAAACCTTCACAGAAGAAATCACCAATTTGGAAATATTTTACCGTCTCAAACGTTGATCCTCTGATTGTCATTTGTACTATTCCAGGGTGCGGTGTCAGGATGCGCAGAGGGAAAAAATTGTCAAACGTGGGAACAGGTGCACAACACTCCCACCTAAAAAACTACCACAAGAGGCAGTATAACCTTATCCAAGAAGTTCTAGAGGGCAGAAAAAGCAAAGAGAGTAATACTGTACAGTCCCATTCGCCGACGCCTTCCCTTTCTTCTCCAGCGTCTGACATTGTCCCGCCTCTTCCAACTAGGTTTCCCTCTGCAACACAGTCAGGTGACAGAGGCCAGACCACATCCTCCTCCATTGTACGATCCTCATCATCTCTCAGCACCCAGCCCTTGATCAGCGAGGTAATGCGACCGACAAGGCCACCACTTCCCTCCAATCGTAGAATCCGTAGGCTAAATGGCCTATTGGCACAGGCTATGGCCCAGCAGCTGCTGCCCTACTCTATTGTGGAGGAGGGGTCCGCTATTCGCCAATTACTTGAGTATGGAATACCAGAATGGCGGATCCCAAGTCGCCATTATTTTTCTAAGACCGGGGTCCCTGCTCTGTATCAACACACGCTGGAGAATGTTACCCTGTCACTTGATCATTCAATAGGTGACAGGGTACATTTCACCATGGATGGATGGAGCAGCAGCCACGGGCAGGGACATTACCTCTCATTCACTGCGCATTGGGTCACCCTCCATAATCAGGAGGAGGGTTCCGGTCCTGGGCCTGTCAGTGATCTTGTTTCACCACCTCGTGGTGTCAAGGGGAACAGTTGTGCATTTCCCTGTGCCAATGTCTCTACTGGTACTGTAACCCCCACCCCCGCTAAGCGAGCACGCTGTTACACCAATGTGGCTCACCGACGCTGTCAGGCGGTGCTCCAGCTTGTGAGTGTTGGGGAACACAGACTTACTGCAGTCAACATCCTTTCCATGCTACAGCAACAGGTGCAGAAGTGGCTAACCCCACGAAGACTGCAGATTGGTCACGTCGTTTGTGACAATGCTGCAAACCTGCAGGCTGCCCTTAGAAATGGCAATATCACTCATGTGCCTTGTTTTGCACATGTACTTAACCTAGTGGTTCAGCGATTTTTGCGATCCTACCCAGGCCTGAGTGATTTGGTAAAGACTGCAAGGAGTATCGCTCTTCATTTCAAAAATTCCTCAGTTGCCAACACATTGTTCACTCAATTGCAGCGGCGCCATGGCCTGCCCCCCCACAGGCTCATGGTAGATAGTCCAACAAGGTGGAACTCCACCCTCCACATGCTGGAGAGGTTATGGGAGCAGAAAAAAGTAGTAACTGAGTATATCCTGGAGCAAAGCACCCAGAGATCAGGTGCAAGTGCAACACTCAGATACATCACTAGGGAAGAGTGGCATATGATCCATCAGTTCTGCTATGTTTTGGCTCCATTCCATCAGGCTACTCTGATAGTGAGCAGTGAGCAAGTCAGTATTAGTAATGTGCTCCCTCTTGTGTTCATTCTGGATGAGTCACTCACTAGCCTGTTGACAGCTGGAGAGGATGCCCTTGCTGCGATGGAGCAACAACACTCACTCCAAAGCAGCCAGTCTCAGCCACAGGTGGAGGATGAGGATGTAGATGTTGTGGAGGATTTCCTGGAGGTGCCTGAGCATGATGAGGAGGGAGAGCAGAGTAGTGCGTCATCTCTGGTTCATGGTTGGGGTGAAACTGTAATGCAAGATGAACATCAGGATGATTTTACAGTTTTAAGTACACATGGGGAGGAGGATGTGGAGGAGCAGGCTCTGGTCTTCCCAATGGCTGGTCACATGATAAGATGCTTCCAAAGGGACCCCCGGATACGCAATATTAAGGAGAGGGAAGAGTATTGGTTGGCCACCCTCTTAGACCCGCGCTGCAAGGGTAAGCTTGTTCAATTCATTCCTTCCAGCCGGCAGGAGGAGAGGATGGGTGAGCTCCAGCAGGCCCTCGTCCAGCGTCTGTTAGCGACTTTTCCAATGCCTCAAAGCCCAGCTATCCTCACTCATCCTACGCAGCAGGTGTCTATGCCAAGCAGAGCCAGTAGACCAGGAGACCTGTTTGGTGCCATGAGGCAATTTTATGGTTCAGATCAGCCTGCTGCAGCAGCAGCAGTACCAGGAAGTCAGGAGCAGCGGCTTCATCGTATGGTTGCTGACTATATGGGGTCACTCAGTGCACCAGACAGCATGCGCACAGAGGACCCCATGGAGTATTGGGCCGCCAGACTTGATACCTCTTGTGAGCTGGCTCAGTATGCCCTTGAACTCCTTTCATGCCCACCTTCCAGTGTCATATCAGAGCGGACATTCAGTGCGGCAGGCGGTGTGGTCACGAATAAGCGATCCCGTTTGTCCACGGATTCGGTGAACAGACTAACATTTCTAAAAATGAACCAGTCCTGGATTGCCAATGACTACTTGGGTCCTCCTGTCATATCAAGGGACAGAATGGGTGCACATTAAATTCCCTCTCCATCGCTAGTCCTGTTTTTATTCTTAGCAGTGTTCCCACCATTAGGAAGCTCGGGCAAAAAAAAAATTTTGCCAAAAAACTGTTGATCTTAACCACTTAACGACCGCCCCCAGCCGATGGGCGGCGGCAAAGTCCGGGCCCAAACGACCGCAATACGCCCATCGCCGGGAGCGGCTGCGGGAGTGGCTATGCAGCGATCGCGTCATTTGTGACGCGATCAGCCGCCGGGGACTGGCTCCACCCACCGCTCGCTGTAACCCGCCGGCCGTTCGGAAGCGCCGGCGGGTTACTAGCTGCCCGATCGCCGCACGGAAAGTGTATAATAGGCTTTGTAATGTATACAAAGCCTATTATACTGGCTGCCTCCTGCCCTGGTGGTCCCAGTGTCCGAGGGACCACCAGGGCAGGCTGCAGCCACCCTAGTCTGCACCCAAGCACACTGATTTCCCCCCCCCTGCCCCCTGATCGCCCACAGCACCCCTCAGACCCCCCCCCCCTGCCCACCCCCCAGACCACTGTTTGCACCCAATCACCCCCCTAATCACCCATCAATCACTCCCTGTCACTATCTGTCAACGCTATTTTTTTTTTTAGTCCCTAATCTGCCCCCTACTCCCTCCTGATCACCCCCCCACCCCTCAGATTCTCCCCAGACCCCCCCCCAGACCCCCCACCCCCGTGTACTGTATGCATCTATCCCCCCTGATCACCTGTCAATCACCTGTCAATCACCTGTCAATCACCCGTCAATCACCCGTCAATCACCCCCTGTCACTGCCACCCATCAATCAGCCCCTAACCTGCCCCTTGCGGGCAATCTGATCACCCACCCACACCAATAGATCGCCCGCAGATCCGACATCAGATCACCTCCCAAATGCAGTGTTTACATCTCTTCTCTCCTCTAAACACCCACTAATTACCCATCAATCACCCATCAATCACCCCCTATCACCACCTGTCACTGTTACCCATCAGATTAGACCCTAATCTGCCCCTTGCCGGCACCCAATCACCCGCCCACACGCTCAGATTGCCCTCAGACCCCCCCTTATCAATTCGCCAGTGCAATATTTACATCTGTTATTCCCTGTAATAACCCACTGATCACCTGTCAATCACCTATCAATCACCCCCTGTCACTGCCACCCATCAATCACCCCCTGTCACTGCCACCCATCAATCAGCCCCTAACCTGCCCCTTGCGGGCAATCTGATCACCCACCCACACCAATAGATCGCCCGCAGATCTGACATCAGATCACCTCCCAAGTGCAGTGTTTACATCTCTTCTCTCCTCTAAACACCCACTAATTACCCATCAATCACCCCCTATCACCACCTGTCACGGTTACCCATCAGATTAGACCCTAATCTGCCCCTTGCGGGCACCCAATCACCCGCCCACACCTCAGAACGTCCTCAGACCCCAGCCCTGATGACCTCGCTAGTGCATTGCTTGCATCTATTTCCCCCCTCTAATCACACCTTGAGACACCCATCAATCACCTCCTGTCACCCCCTAGCACACCTTCCCATCAGATCAGGCCCTAATTTGCCCCGTGTGGGCTCCTGATCACTCGGCCAAACCCTCAGGTCCCCCTCAGACCCCCTTCCGATCACCTCCCCAGTGCATTGATTGCATCTATTTTCCCCTCTAACCGCCCCCTGAGACACCCATCAATCACCTCCTGTCACCCCCTAGCACTCCTATCCATCAGATCAGGCCCAAAACATCCTGTCATCTAAGAGGCCACCCTACTTATGACCGGTTCCACAAAATTTGCCCCCTCATAGACCACCTGTCATCAAAATTTGCAGATGCTTATACCCCTGATCAGTCATTTTGAGAAATTTGGTTTCCAGACTACTCACAGTTTTGGGCCCGTAAAATGCCAGGGCAGTAGAGGAACCCCACAAGTGACCCCATTTTAGAAAGAAGACACCCCAAGGTATTCTGTTAGGTGTATGATGAGTTCATAGAAGATTTTATTTTTTGTCAAAAGTTAGCGGAAATTAGATTTTTATTGTTTTTTTCACAAAGTGTCATTTTTCACTAACTTGTGACAAAAAATAAAATCTTCTATGAACTCACCATACCCCTAACGGAATACCTTGGGGTGTCTTCTTTCTAAAATGGGGTCACTTGTGGGGTTCCTATACTGCCCTGGCATTTTAGGGGCCCTAAACCGTGAGGAGTAGTCTAGAAAACAAATGCCTCAAAATGACCTGTGAATAGGACGTTGGGCCCCTTAGCGCACCTAGGCTGCAAAAAAGTGTCACACATGTGGTATCGCCATACTCAGGAGAAGTAGTATAATGTGTTTTGTGGTGTATTTTTACACATACCCATGCTGGGTGGGAGAAATCTCTCTGTAAATGGACAATTGTGTGTAAAAAAAATCAAAAATGTGTCATTTACAGAGATATTTCTCCCACCCAGCATGGTTATATGTAAAAATACATCACAAAACACATTATACTACTTCTTCTGAGTACGGCGATACCACATGTGTGAGTGACACTTTTTTGCAGCCTAACTGTGCTAAGGGGCACAAAGTCCAATGAGTACATTTAGGGTTTCACAGGTCATTTTGAGACATTTGGGTTCAAGACTACTCCTCACGTTTTAGGGCCCCTAAAATGCCAGGGCAGTATAGGAACCCCACAAGTGACCCCATTTTAGAAAGAAGACACCCCAAGGTATTCTGTTAGGTGTATGATGAGTTCATTGAAGATTTTATTTTTTGTCACAAGTTAGCGGAAAATGACACTTTGTGAAAAAAAACAATTAAAATCAATTTCCGCTAACTTGTGACAAAAAAAAAAAATCTTCTATGAACTCACCATCCTCCTAACGGAATACCTTGGGGTGTCTTCTTTCTAAAATGGGGTAATTTGTGGGGTTCCTACACTGTCCTGGCATTTTAGGGGCCCTAAACCGTGAGGAGTAGTCTTGAAACGAAATTTCTCAAAATGACCTGTGAAATCCTAAAGGTACTCATTGAACTTTGGGCCCCTTAGCGCAGTTAGGGTGCAAAAAAGTGCCACACATGTGGTATCGCCATACTCAGGAGAAGTAGTATAATGTGTTTTGGGGTGTATTTTTCCACATACCCATGCTGAGTGGGAGAACTATCTCTATAAATAGACAATTGTGTGTAAAAAAAATAAAACAATTGTCATTTATGGAGATATTTCTCCCACCCAGCATGGGTATGTGTAAAAATACACCCCAAAACACATTATACTACTTCTCCTGAGTACGGCAATACCACATGTGTGGCACTTTTTTGCAGCCTAACTGCGCTAAGGGGCCAAAAGTCCAATGAGCATCTTTAGGCTTTACAGGGGTGCTTACAATTAGGCACCCCCCAAAATGCCAGGACAGTGAACACACCCCACAAATGACCCCATTTTGGAAAGTAGACACTTCAAGGTATTCAGAGAGGAGCATAGTGAGTCCGTGGCAGATTTCATTTTTTTTGGTCGCAAGTTAGAAGAAATGGAAACTTTTTTTTTTTTCTTTTTTTTGTCAGAAAGTGTCATTTTCCGCTAACTTGTGACAAAAAATAAAATCTTCTATGAACTCACCAACCATGCCTCTCACTGAATACTTTGGGATGTATTCTTTCCAAAATGGGGTCATTTGGGGGGTATTTGTACTATCCTGGAATTTTAGCCCCTCATGAAACCTGACAGGTGCGCAGAAAAGTCAGAGATGCTTGAAAATGGGAAAATTCACTTTTTGCACCATAGTTTGTAAACGCTATAACTTTTACCCAAACCAATAAATATACACTGAATGGGTTTTTTTTTATCAAAAACATGTTTGTCCACATTTTTCGCGCTGCATGTATACAGAAATTTTACTTTATTTGAAAAATGTCAGCACAGAAAGTTAAAAAAATCATTTTTTTGCCAAAATTCATGTCTTTTTTGCTGAATATAATAAAAAGTAAAAATCGCAGGAGCAATCAAATAGCACCAAAAGAAAGCTGTATTAGTGACAAGAAAAGGAGGTAAAATTCATTTAGGTGGTAGGTTGTATGAGCGAGCAATAAACCGTGAAAGCTGCAGTGGTCTGAATGGAGAAAAAGGCTCTGGTCCTTAAGGGGCGAAAAGACTGTGGTCCTGAAGTGGTTAATAATGGTGTTGTCATCACCATATACATATACCGAAAAGCAGCGTTGGTTCGTCACAGCGGTGCTCCCACCATCAGGATTCACTGCCCCCCCACCACCACCACCACATAAACCCTAACTATAGCCTGTTGCTGTCATTCATCTCAGTGTTACCACCATCAGGGTGCTCTGCTGAATACAATTTTATACAAAAACCTGCTGCTGTCTTTCATAGTAGTGTTTTGTTGCTACTCCCCTCTCATTGCTAAGATTAATTTTTTTTTTCACACTTTTGACAGAAATGTCCTGGGAATGAGGGTGATGGTCTATGTCTAGGCTGAGCCGCTGCTCCCCTCTTTGTGTCACAGATTAATAGTCTGTTAACTTACACTATAAGTGTCCTGGGAATGAGGGTGATGGTCTATGTCTAGGCTGAGCCGCTGCTCCCCTCTTTGTGTCACAGATTAATAGTCTGTTAACTTACACTATAAGTGTCCTGGGAATGAGGGTGATGGTCTATGTCTAGGCTGAGCCGCTGCTCCCCTCTTTGTGTCACAGATTAATAGTCTGTTAATTTACACTATAAGTGTCCTGGGAATGAGGGTGATGGTCTATGTCTAGGCTGAGCCGCTGCTCCCCTCTTTGTGTCACAGATTAATAGTCTGTTAACTTACACTATAAGTGTCCTGGGAATGAGGGTGATGGTCTATGTCTAGGCTGAGCCGCTGCTCCCCTCTTTGTGTCACAGATTAATAGTCTGTTAACTTACACTATAAGTGTCCTGGGAATGAGGGTGATGGTCTATGTCTAGGCTGAGCCGCTGCTCCCCTCTTTGTGTCACAGATTAATAGTCTGTTAACTTACACTATACGTGTCCTGGGAATGAGGGTGATGGTCTATGTCTAGGCTGAGCCGCTGCTCCCCTCTTTGTGTCACAGATTAATAGTCTGTTAACTTACACTATAAGTGTCCTGGGAATGAGGGTGATGGTCTATGTCTAGGCTGAGCCGCTGCTCCCCTCTTTGTGTCACAGATTAATAGTCTGTTAACTTACACTATAAGTGTCCTGGGAATGAGGGTGATGGTCTATGTCTAGGCTGAGCCGCTGCTCCCCTCTTTGTGTCACAGATTAATAGTCTGTTAACTTACACTATAAGTGTCCTGGGAATGAGGGTGATGGTCTATGTCTAGGCTGAGCCGCTGCTCCCCTTTTTTGCTAAGATAATTAGTTTGTTAAATGAGTCCAGAAATGTCATTAGAATGAGGGTGATGGTGTAGGCTGAGCCGCTGCATCCCACTGTTGTTTGTGACTGTTGTTTTCCCCCATATATCCCGTTTGAAGTGGTTTATTAAGCACATAGAATCAAAAAAATAAAGTTATTAAAAAAAAAAAAAAAAAAACTTTAAAAAAATAAAATAAAATTTAAATTAAAAAAAAAAAAAAAAACTGGGCATAGCTGCTACCTCCACATGGTGCCTGGTGGAAACGGCGAAAGCTGGCAAAATGCAGTCTCAAAATACAGCAAAATTTACCAATTGTGTCAGGAGAAAAATGTGTCTATACAATGTCTGTAACGTATGTAGTCATTTATCATGTATAACATACCATATCGCCGTAGACGGCTGAAGGGGACAACAAATATTTCTCTGCCCAGGTCAACCTCCACGACCCTAGAGCCGCCCACGCTGTACATTTTGTACTCCGATATTTCTTCACATCGATTTCACCACCATCAGTGTGCTGTGTTTTAAAGAATGTTATCCAAAAAACTGCTGCTTATTGGTTGAGATGATGTGTGGCCAGCCATGGTTTTTGTAATATTGTATTTAAACATGGTCATTCAGTGATTCAGTGCCTGTTATAGTATGTAGCTGGTGCTGTGCTGCTGGGTGTGCTCTCATTATCTTTTCTTGTTGCTAAACCTTGCCTGTACTTTTACTACCTTTGAGGCTGCATGTATTGATCTCAGAATTTCCTTTACCTATCCTGTGATTGACCCTTTGTGTACTGCAATACCTCACCTGTGTATGACCCTGAATTCTTATTGGTTTGGCCCAGTCTTACGATTTTGTACCTAAATTACCTGATGTAGTGTGTATGCCCCTGGCCATGTTTGTGACCTTTCCTGACAATTTATCCCCGGATTCTGTGGTTTTCCTTGTCCTTCAACCTATCAGACTTTGCACATTACACAGTAATATATATTTGAAACCTTGAAATTATCATAAAAATATCTTGTGTTATCCCCAGAGGGTTAAAGGACAACGGTAGTGAGAGGTATATGGAGGCTGCCATATTTATTTCCTTTTAAGCAATACCAGTTGCCTGGCAGCCCTGTTGATCCTCTGCATCTAATACTTTTAGCCATAGCCCCTGAAAAAGCATGCAGCAGATCAGGGGTTTCTGATATTCGTGTCAGATTTTTCTACAAGATTAGCTGCATGCTTGATTCAGTTTTGATTCTGATACTACTGCAGCCAAATAGACCAGCAGGGCTGCCAGGCAACAGGTTTTGTTTTAAAGAAATACATTTATCAGCCTCCATATACCTCACTACAGTTGTCCTTTAAGCATGGTCGCTGTGTCCAAGGCGATGTTCCTATCTGCCTCTGGAATTTTTTTTATTTGTACACTGCCTGCTTCTCCTGCATTATGGTGGTGATGGTCACTCGGACCGAGTCGATGCTCCCCCCCCACACCACTGTTAGTTTATGCGATATATGTAGCACTGCCTCATCTCCACTTCAAATAACAAAAAGAGGATGATATTTGCATGCGCTCACCAAAAATGGACAGTTGAAGACTTGAAAAGTGTTACCAGGTGTGATGAGCCTCCACAGAGTCAGAATGTGGCGTAAACATGATAATGGTAGAGCCTACTCCCCCCTTATTATACCACTACTTTGATTACACACACATATTGTCCCCTTCACTTATCCTAATAATAAATACGCGGACTACTTGACTTTGGAATAATTTAAGGCCATAGCAGCAGTGGCGTTCCTACCTAAGGGCGCAGGGGGGCGGGGCGCACCGGGTACCAGTCAGCCAGGGGGGTGTCGCCACGACCCCCCTACACCTGACTAAGGAGGGGAAGAGCAGCGCTAGGAGGAGGGGTGACAGCAGGGATAGCGGCGGGGAGGGGGAAATATCCCCCCCTCCCTTACCTGGGTCCCCTCCTTCTGCCTCTCTTCTCCCCCCAAAAATGCGGGCAGCGGGCCGGTGGCAGTGGGCAGCGAGCAGGCGAGCGCGGAGTATACTCACGTTACTTCCGCGTATCAGCCTGGAACGCTGCGTCACCGTCACGTGCCTCTTCTGCGCCTCCAATCATTGGAGGCGCAGTAGAGGCACGTGACGGCGACGCAGCGTTCCAGGCTGATACGCGGAAGTAACGTGAGTATACTCAGCGCTCGCCTGCTCGCTGCCCACTGCCACCGGCCCGCTGCCCGCATTTTTGGGGGGAGAAGAGAGGCAGAAGGAGGGGACCCAGGTGAGGGAGGGGGGGATATTTCCCCCTCCCCGCCGCTATCCCTGCTGTCACCCCTCCTTCTAGCTACACGGGGGGGGGGGAACTATACTACCTAAACTGGGGGCCACTATACTAGCTGGCAGCTGGGGGCCACTATACTGGAGGCAGCTAAACGGGGGGGGGGGGGGCACAGGGCACTATACTAGCTACACTGGGGGCATCTATGGGGGCCACTTTATTACCTATAGTGGGGGGGGGCACCATACCAGCTACAATGGAGGCAACTATACTATCTAAACTGTGGGCCACTATACTAGCTATACTGGGGCAACTATGGGGGCCACTATACTAGCTATACTGGAGGGCAGCTCTACGGGGGCCACTATACAAACTACACTGGGGGCAGCAACACTACCTACATTGGGGGCAGCAGCTATGCTGCCTATCCTGGGGGCAACTATACTAGCTATATTGGGGCAACTATACTACCTTCACTGGGGGCAACTAGCTACCTATACTGGGGGCAACTGCTAGCTACCTATACTGGGGGCAGTGGCGGCACGGGGGGGGGGGGGGGTGTGCTTTGGGTGCTGAAGCACCCCTTAAAATTCTCCAAGCACCCCCCAGCGTGAACTGACTTTCGGCATCTAATAGACGCCGTATCAGTTCACCGCAGCGGCAGAGCAGGGCTATAGTAAAATGTCCGAAGCCCTGCTCTGGAGACTTTGGGAGTTGCTGGCTGCAGAGGATCGTGGGAGCTGCGCACTGGACGGAGGCCGGAACAGGAGCTCTGCTGCAGGTGAGTAAATGTTTTTTTTTTTCTTTTTAATTTATATTAGCAGCCAGGGGTAGCATTTATGTTCTGGCCAGGTCTGCTACACGATTGAAGTGTTTTCTGGACAGGTCTGCCACACGATTGCATGTATTTTCTGGGCAAATCTGCCGACATGATTAAACGTATTCTCTGGGCAAATCTGCCGACATGATTGCATGTATTTTCTGGGCAAATCTGCCGACATGATTGAACGTATTCTCTGGGCAAATCTGCAGACATGATTGAACGTATTCTCTGGGCAAATCTGCAGACATGATTGAACGTATTCTCTGGGCAAATCTGCAGACATGATTGAACGTATTCTCTGGGCAAATCTGCAGACATGATTGAACGTATTCTCTGGGCAAATCTGCCGACATGATTGAACGTATTCTCTGGGCAAATCTGCCGACATGATTGAACGTATTCTCTGGGCAAATCTGCCGACATGATTGAACGTATTCTCTGGGCAAATCTGCCGACATGATTGCATGCATTTTCTGGGCAAATCTGCCGACATGATTGCATGTATTTTCTGGGCAAATCTGCCGACATGATTGCATGTATTTTCTGGGCAAATCTGCAGACATGATTGAACGTATTCTCTGGGAAAATCTGCCGACATGATTGAACGTATTCTCTGGGCAAATCTGCCGACATGATTGAACGTATTCTCTGGGCAAATCTGCCGACATGATTGAACGTATTCTTTGGGCAAATCTGCCGACATGATTGCATGTATTTTCTGGGCAAATCTGCCGACATGATTGCATGTATTTTCTGGGCAAATCTGCCGACATGATTGAACGTATTCTCTGGGCAAATCTGCAGACATGATTGAACGTATTCTCTGGGCAAATCTGCAGACATGATTGAACGTATTCTCTGGGCAAATCTGCCGACATGATTGCATGTATTTTCTGGGCAAATCTGCCGACATGATTGCATGTATTTTCTGGGCAAATCTGCCGCCATGATTGAACGTATTCTCTGGGCAAATCTGCCGACATGATTGAACGTATTCTCTGGGCAAATCTGCCGACATGATTGCATGCATTTTCTGGTCAAATCTGCCGACATGATTGCATGTATTTTCTGGGCAAATCTGCCGACATGATTGCATGTATTTTCTGGGCAAATCTGCAGACATGATTGAACGTATTCTCTGGGCAAATCTGCCGACATGATTGAACGTATTCTCTGGGCAAATCTGCCGACATGATTGAACGTATTCTCTGGGCAAATCTGCAGACATGATTGAACGTATTCTCTGGGCAAATCTGCAGACATGATTGAACGTATTCTCTGGGCAAATCTGCAGACATGATTGAACGTATTCTCTGGGCAAATCTGCCGACATGATTGAACGTATTCTCTGGGCAAATCTGCCGACATGATTGAACGTATTCTCTGGGCAAATCTGCCGACATGATTGAACGTATTCTCTGGGCAAATCTGCCGACATGATTGCATGCATTTTCTGGGCAAATCTGCCGACATGATTGCATGTATTTTCTGGGCAAATCTGCCGACATGATTGCATGTATTTTCTGGGCAAATCTGCAGACATGATTGAACGTATTCTCTGGGAAAATCTGCCGACATGATTGAACGTATTCTCTGGGCAAATCTGCCGACATGATTGAACGTATTCTCTGGGCAAATCTGCCGACATGATTGAACGTATTCTTTGGGCAAATCTGCCGACATGATTGCATGTATTTTCTGGGCAAATCTGCCGACATGATTGCATGTATTTTCTGGGCAAATCTGCCGACATGATTGAACGTATTCTCTGGGCAAATCTGCAGACATGATTGAACGTATTCTCTGGGCAAATCTGCAGACATGATTGAACGTATTCTCTGGGCAAATCTGCCGACATGATTGCATGTATTCTCTGGGCAAATCTGCCGACATGATTGCATGTATTTTCTGGGCAAATCTGCCGCCATGATTGAACGTATTCTCTGGGCAAATCTGCCGACATGATTGAACGTATTCTCTGGGCAAATCTGCCGACATGATTGCATGCATTTTCTGGTCAAATCTGCCGACATGATTGCATGTATTTTCTGGGCAAATCTGCCGACATGATTGCATGTATTTTCTGGGCAAATCTGCAGACATGATTGAACGTATTCTCTGGGCAAATCTGCCGACATGATTGAACGTATTCTCTGGGCAAATCTGCCGACATGATTGAACGCATTCTCTGGGCAAATCTGCCGACATGATTGAACGTATTCTCTGGGCAAATCTGGGAACATGATTGCATGTATTTTCTGGGCAAATCTGCCGACATGATTGCATGTATTTTCTGGGCAAATCTGCCGACATGATTGAACGTATTCTCTGGGCAAATCTGCAGACATGATTGAACGTATTCTCTGGGCAAATCTGCAGACATGATTGAACGTATTCTCTGGGCAAATCTGCAGACATGATTGCATGTATTTTCTGGGCAAATCTGCCGACATGATTGCATGTATTTTCTGGGCAAATCTGCCGACATGATTGAACGTATTCTCTGGGCAAATCTGCCGACATGATTGCATGCATTTTCTGGGCAAATCTGCAGACATGATTGCATGTATTTTCTGGGCAAATCTGCCGACATGATTGCATGTATTTTCTGGGCAAATCTGCAGACATGATTGAACGTATTCTCTGGGAAAATCTGCCGACATGATTGAACGTATTCTCTGGGCAAATCTGCCGACATGATTGAACGTATTCTCTGGGCAAATCTGCCGACATGATTGAACGTATTCTCTGGGCAAATCTGGGAACATGATTGCATGTATTTTCTGGGCAAATCTGCCGACATGATTGCATGTATTTTCTGGGCAAATCTGTCGACATGATTGAACGTATTCTCTAGGCAAATCTGCAGACATGATTGCATGTATTTTCTGGGCAAATCTGCAGACATGATTGAACGTATTCTCTGGGAAAATCTGCCGACATGATTGAACGTATTCTCTGGGCAAATCTGCCGACATGAATGAACGTATTCTCTGGGCAAATCTGCCGACATGATTGAACGTATTCTCTGGGCAAATCTGGGAACATGATTGCATGTATTTTCTGGGCAAATCTGCCGACATGATTGCATGTATTTTCTGGGCAAATCTGCCGACATGATTGAACGTATTCTCTGGGCAAATCTGCAGACATGATTGAACGTATTCTCTGGGCAAATCTGCAGACATGATTGAACGTATTCTCTGGGCAAATCTGCACACATTACGTGTATTTTCACCCGGGTTCACGTCAAATTACAGTTAGCTCCGCCCTCATCCGGCCATGGCCACGCCCATTTTTTTGGCACGGCGCGCTTCGCGCGCGCGCATGTTATAGCGCCACCCATTTTTTGCCCCTTTACCTTTTTTTTGGGGGGGGGGGGGGTGTCTTATAATACCCAGCACCGGGTGTCAAATGCCCTAGGTACGCCACTGCATAGCAGCCCAACTTTTATTAAGCCCAATTAACAATAAACCAAACACATCATATAAGGAACAATAAATCACTATATCAAACAATCCACAGAGAGCTGGGGTACAGGGGTCCGGAGGTAACCGACTGGAGTATCAAACAACCCCCGCGTGACATGCCGCCTTGTAACCGGCCCCCAGCCGCGAGCCCCGGCTCGGGGACAGCTGCATGCCCCAAAGTCATCTTTTCTTGTCGTGCTCTTAAAGAGGAGCTGTTAGGTATAAGGTCTCAGAGAAAATAAACACATATATCAGTAGCTAAAGATTGGCTGTACTTACATTACATATGCATTTCACTGTCCACGTTTGGATTTCACAGAATATTTATATAGTATATGCAGAGAATGATGCTCCTGACAGCCCATGGCAGGTTCCATGTTTGTGAAGCCAAATGTGTCGTCATGTCCTGCCTGCTTCTGATCACAGAACAGCTCGTACAGAATAACACAGTGTGCAGTGAATATTAATGAGCCATGTGGCTAGGAACAATAGCTGACTCCTGCAGTGTACTCTGCCCCGGAGATTTATCTGTGCTGTGGCTGGACTGAGTTAGAAGCTGCTGAAACTTGATCCCGTCTTCTCCTTAGCAGCCGAGGGGAGGGCCCCAGAATGCTTTGCAGTATGGAATGCGGCTTGCGTCCTCCTTAGGAGCTTAGCTTTGCTGATAAGAACACATTAAATGTAAGAGAGATTTTTATCTTTAGTAATGTCTTTTTGGCTTCTGTCTAAACTGTTTAACACAGGAGAATAGAGGTTTAAATTAGCTTCTGCAGCCTGACAGTTACTCTTTAAGCAAACCGGATTTTGCCCCGCGGCAAATCCGCTTCCAAACGTAACCACCCTCCGGATCCCCCTTTTACCCCTCCACCACGAAAGGCATGAACCCTTATGCCCTTGAGGCCCCCAACCTCAAAGCTCTCTGTATCCCCTCCTCAATCCTGAGAGTCCACAAGTCCGTTCCAATTTCGTTGAGGTGTACCCCATCTCTTCGGAGAAACACGCCAGTGTCTTCTTCCAACTCCATGTGCCTGATGGCTAACCCACCATTTCGCACAAAAAATCTTCCCACCTCCTTGTTTAGCTTAATCCTAGCCTTATTCACCTTTATAACTGAATTCGCCAACCTCCAATATTCCCTGGCCACGACATCAGACCACACTAGGATCGCTTCTGGAAAAACGGAATTGATCCTCAGAAAATCAAACTTGATTTCCTTAATGATGATCCGAGTAGACCTGGAGGCAAGGTCATTGCCCCCAACATGAAGCACCAAGATGTCCGGAGCCCTGTCCAATCTTGCCAACCTATGCAGCTCTGGCAACAAGCCAGGCCACACCATTCCTGGGAAACCCAACCAGCGGATACAAACCTGATCCCGGGGAAATCCCAACTGGCGACCTTCGGGCCTTATATCAGCCCTTCTGGTGCCCCTGCTCACATAAGAGTGGCCGACGATCCACACATGAATCGGAGAACCTGCAACAAGAAAAAACGAGCTGACAGCAACAACTCCTGTAGTCGGCCGCCCCCTCCCCCCCCCCCTCTTACATTAAATGGGGTCTAATGTATGATTTATAGCGCAGGGATTCCCAGCGACCAATGCGCTTGATAACCTCCTCCCCTAAACCCCAGCGGGACGCCTCAGTAGCCGCACCAATTCTGAAGGAGTGGGAGGCGAACTCGGAATGCGGAAGACCCAATGAACGTAAACATTTGCGAAATAACGCCACAAACTGGAATCTTGACAGGGGAATGCCATCCTGATGCACCAAAAATACCGTAGCCTGGGAAGGCCGACCTGCCTGAAACCCAGCCACGTTCGCGTGTGGGCATAAAGGCCCGCCTACCGGAAAAAGAGTAATAGACCTGCCCCTGCCCGCCTGGTCGGTTTTAGAGCGTGGCAGATGAATAACCAAGGAGTCGCCGTGTACCGTGACATGCTTTGCGAGGATGCCTCCCACTCCTGCCTTACTGTGACTCACCAGCTCACTAATCCTAAAAGCCCCAAAAAAAGCAAGGACAAATGCTGTTCTAAATAAACCCACCTCATAAGTGGACGAGCATATCCCAGGGAGAACTCCTACCAGCCTGCCCAGCAAATCAAACGTGACCGGGTGCCTGGCCTCCCTGCGCACAGCCCCTACTCGATAACCCTTTAACGCCTGTCGAAACCTGAAATCCTTTGTAACATCCGTAAGCCCCCTAATCTTGAACCAAAACGCCAATGCCGATAATTTCTTCGCCACCACAGAAGCCCCAATCCCTTCCATGAAATTATTCCCTAAAAAATACAATAACAAGCACAGCCTGTCCTCATCGGAATTGCAGCCCCCCACCTGCGCCGTCAAAGCGTCCCACGTGTTCCATATTACCGTGTACGCTGCTGATGACGACGCCGATAATGACCTCCCAATCATGCAGGAAACGGCCCGAAGGGAATCTTCCACGCCGTGGATGGGCAAGGAACCCCACGCTCTTCTGCCGTAGGAGCCGCAGCCCGGAACCTGTCCCACTGAAAACAAGAAAGGGCATCAGCAATCACGTTGTCGACCCCCGGTATATGAACAGCAAACAAATACGTATTCAACCGCAGGCATTCCAACACCAGCTGCCGCAGTAGGCGTATAACCGGGAGAGAGGATGCCGAGCAACTATTGATCGCCATCACCACTCCCATGTTGTCGCAATAAATTCTCACTCGTTTGTTCGTCAACTGCTGACCCCATACTTGTAGTGCCACTACTATGGGGAACAATTCCAACAGGACCAAGTTGGAGGTGAAGCCTGCCTCAATCCATGAAGCATCCCACGGGGCCGCACACCACTGCCCCGCCAGGAACGCCCCGAAGCCCTGGGAGCCCGACGCGTCGGTGAACAAATCTAAATCCCTGTTACTCACCGTTTCCTGCATCCAAAAGGCCCTGCAATTGAATTCTGCCAGAAATGTAAGCCACACTTTCAGGTCCGCCCGCAGCTCCGCAGTCCTCCGAATGCGGTGATGCGAGGCGGACACTCCTGCTGTTGCCAAGGATAACCGCCTGCAGAATATACGCCCCATGGGCATAATCCTGCAGGCGAAGTTCAACTTCCCCACTAGTGATTGCACCTCCCTCAAAGTAACCTTCTTGCTCCTGAAAACAGCCAAAATGGACTCCCTGAGGTCATCCACCTTGTCTTGTGGCAAACTGCATTCCATAGATACCGTATCAATGGTAATGCCCAAGAACTTCAATGCTGTAGCCGGCCCCTCCGTCTTCTCCTCCGCCAATGGAACCCTGAAACGCTCGCAAACATGCCGCATAGTGGCCAGCACGTAGGCGCAATCAGGAGAATTCGCCGCCCCCATGAACAAAAAATCATCCAAGTAATGGATGACTGATTGAACATCCGACACATCCTTCACCACCCATTCCAAGAAACTACTGAACCGTTCAAAATATGCGCAGGAAATGGAGCACCCCATGGGAAGACACCTATCCACGAAATACTCACCTTTCCAAAAACATCCCAATAACCTAAAACTAGACGGGTGCACCGGGAGCAACCTAAAAGCGGACTCAATGTCTGTCTTCGCTAAAAGTGCGCCCTGACCCAAACGCCTAACCCAGCTCAAAGCCTCGTCAAACGACGTGTAAACAACTGACACGTCATCGCTGGACAAACCATCATTAACCGACGAGCCACGAGGAAAGGATAAATGGTGAATCAAACGGAAGGATCCCGGATCCTTCTTCGGGACCACCCCTAACGGTGATACCACTAGGTCCTCCAATGGACAGGATTGGAAAGGGCCCGCTAATCGACCTGCAACAACCTCTTTTTTAAACTTTTTATCAACAACTTCCGGGCGATCATTTGCGGACTTCAAATTCCGAAAGGGGGGTACTGAACGCAACGAACAACTGCTCGGGATCACAAAACCTTCCTCAAAACCTAAACTCAAAAACTCCGCCACCTCCCCTTTAGGATACCGTCTTAGAAACCCCGCCATCTCTGCCACCCTCACTGGCGTCGTCCCTTTTGTACCCAGAATCGGAGGACTTGTTCTTTTTCTGTTTGTAACACTTTGCCGCAGCATGCGAGCCTCCGCAGTAGGAGCACTCATGTTTAAAGCGGCAGGAGTGCCCGAAACGACAGGACCCTTCATTGTACTGCCAACAAACCCCTTTTCCTCTATTTGCTGGCTGGGCGCCTGAAGCCGACCCGCTGCCCGACCCGAGAAAGGACTGAGGGCCCCTGGTAGGAATCATCAGCCGCATCCACAGGGTAATGTCCTTGTGGTCCCACCGGACCTCCGGACGCACCGCTTTCATTTGCCGAAATTGTTCATCGTAACGCAACCATGCGTTACCCCCGTACGACCGACAGGCTTCCCCAATGGAGTCCATATACCCGAACAAAGCAGAGCAGTGTTCCGGTTGCCTTTCCCCAATCACACTTGCCAGAGTCGAGAACGCCTGAAACCAATTCTGGAAAGTGCGTGGTATTAACCTATACCTCCGCTCCTCCTCTCTTTTCTTTTCGTCTGGCTTCCCCTTATCTAAATTAAACTTCTCAAGGGGCAGCAACGAGAATATCTCGATATACTCCCCTCTCCAAATACGCTCCTTCACCTCCTGTTTCAAATGAGAACCCAGGAGGCCATTAAAACAAACGTACAATTCTGCATGCGCCGCATCCGCCAACTGCACCTGACCCGCCCCATGGGAACTTGCCAATTCGCTCGCAACAACCTGCGTCTGTACCGTGACCTCGGCCTGAACCCCGACCGCTCCTAACCCCACAGGGGGCGCTACCTGAACCACCCCTTGTGCTAGTGGCACCAAACTAGGGGGAGCTGCCGCTGCTAGGGGAACGGTGGGAACCCCAGACCCCACACCCGGAATCACCAACCCTGGGACCGGAGGGGCCCACGCCCCCACCGGTGACCCCTGTGACCCTGCGAGGAGAGACCCCACGGGACCCCCCGATACTATTGGCCCACCCAGCACCCCTTGGGCCTGCCCACCTTGTGGTTGCTCACCTGGTCTGGGAACCCCACCCACACCCCCTGGACCACCCCCACACATACCCCACAGCAAAGAGGCTAACGCTTTAACAGCCACTAAACCGGCCTCACCTGGCTGCTCTGGACGCAAGTCCCCGCCAGCCGTCACTCCGGATCCTTCCGTTGCGTCCACGACATCCTCCTCCTCCGATTCTTCCACCGGCGTAGAGCTACCCCTGGCCGCCTGGCCATTGGGGTGGTGGTGACGCTGCTGGGCCTGCTGTCCCCTCATTTCCTGGCCTCTCTTGCCTTGTGCCGCCTTGGAGGATTTTCCTGTCCTGCCCCCGCTGCTGGAGGTCTTGCCCCCTCCACTACCCGGACGGGCCGCCGCCGCTTTGGAGGTAGCGGCGCCCGCAGTGTGGGTGTTCTTCTGCTGGGCCCTCTTAGTCTGGCGCGCCGCGCGGGGACTAATGGCCACATGTCCTGGAGGCGAAGCTGCCCGTCTGCTGGCGGAGGAACCGGATGTCCCTTCTCCTGGAGAGCCTTGCCGGCGTGTGGGATTCCTCCCGCCCGACCCGCGCGACCCAGCAGAAGATCGCTTAGCGGGGGGTGGCGGAGGGTCCCGGGGGGGCTCCCTGCGCGGCGTTGCGCTCTGCTCTGGGGTTCTGGGCTAAGCCGCTCCGGCGGCCGGGACAATCTCCTCTCCTCACCTTGCTCGGCGGGGGCACTGGGCGCAGCAGCCGCTGGCGGCTCACTGGACACCACAGTCCCCGTAGAAGTGCCCACATCCATTGCTGCCAACTGAAGCTGGACCCAGGAAGGGCCCCTTGACGCAGCCTCTGCACGGATTTTCGCAACAAGCTGCTCCAGGGTCTCCATTGCTAGCTTCTTCTTCCTCTACACTAACGGACTGCCCCGCCCCCTTCCCTTGCCGCCTTACCCAGCAGACCACTGCTTCCCTCTCCGCCCAGCCTAGAACACACCCACCTCCTTAACCCTCTAATCCCCAGGGGAAGAACGGCTACCCCATCATGCTGGGCCCTGCGCATACGCTGGCTCCAGCTCCAGGCCCTTACTCAATGAGAACATGGATCCATCATGCCTTGTTAACACTATGCACACTGTTGGTGGTGGTGTAATGGTGTTGGGGATGTTCTCTTGGCACAGTTTAGGCACATTAGTGCCAAATGGGCATAGTTTCAATGCCACAGGCTACATGAGCATTGTTTCTGACCATGTTCATCCCTTCATGACCACCATGTAGCCATCCTCTGATGGCTACTTCGAGCAGGATAATGCAACATGTCACAAAGCTTGAGCCTAGGTTCACAGTAGTCAGTTGCTTTACTCATGCCTTATAATGACTGTGAACTGCAATGGAGACTAGTCATAGACTTAAATACAAAGCCAGCATGCAGCAAGTTAGAATTACGCGATCCATTACTGTGCACAGGCCCATAGAACTGTATGTGCAGTGAGTTGACATGCAGAATTATTCTGCAATGCAACTGATCACTGTGAACAAGGCCTCAGTCATTTGAAATTGGTTTATTGAACATGACAATGAGTTTATTGTACTAAAATGGCCCCCACAGTCACCAGATGTCAACCCAATAGAGCGACTTTGGGATGTGATGGAACGGGAGCTTCGTGCCCTGGATGTGCATCCCACAAATCTCCATCCACAGCAAGATGCTTTCCTATCAATATGGGCCGACATTTCTAAAGAATGCTTTCAGCACCTTGTTGAATCAATGCCACGTAGAATGAAATCAGTTTTGAAGGCGAAAGGGGGTCAAACACTGTATTACTATGGTGCTCCTAATAATCCTGTAGTTAAATGTATAGTGAGAAGTGAGATCGTCCTATTGTGCTGTAAAAGATACACAAGAGTATAGTTACCTTTACACAAAAAAAAATATTTTTTTGTGGGAGGGGGTTCTTGTGGGAGGGGTATCACCACAATATCAGCCATACAGCTCCTCCTGATGGTCTTTTTTTTTTTTATGTAAAAGGGGTTATCAACTACTGATTGGGATGAAGTTCAATTCTTATAAAAAACAAACAAACAAAACTATTTACAATAAAAAAAAAATGTAAATATAAATTAGGCGTCCGGTCTCCCCCCGACGCCCATCAGCCTTGCAATAAGCTCCTCGTGACGGGCGGAGCGTTCACGGAGTTCGAGGACCTGCCGCTGGAGGATGGGGATCGCCCGGACCTTCCTCCTGAGCCTCCTCAGCTCTGCTCTCACCTTCAGGTGAGTGGCTAGAGAAACTGTAGAAAAAATGGGGAAAATAGGTTAACCAGTTGGTATACAATGATTATACTATTTATATGAAACAATGCCACCATTACACTAATAAATGTAGTTAATCATGTGATTGATATTATGTGCTTGGTTTGGTTTCTTTGGGTAAGAAAAAAGAACCTATAATGCACAGCTTACACAATAACATTTAGTGCCCATTGCCACTATCGTAGTGATGCTGATGCAGCTACCTCGTCTTATGAAATCACTTCTGCTTGCCTTGGCATCACTTCTGCATCTCCTGATAGAGGAGAGGGGACACGTGTACAGGTGGATGCAGTTGTGCGAGAATCTGTAGCATGCTGCACATTCTTGGATCAATGCGCCGCTCGGCATAAACCCACATGCAATGGAAACTGTTCCATTACCGTGCATTGGTTTGCGGACAGCCGCGGTGGTATGCGGCTATGTAGCCGCATCGCACGTAATGGAAACAGGACCTGACTTCAGTTAAGCTAATATGGGATATTAATTATAAAGTTTAAGATTTTTACCATATCGGCCTGATGTGCGTCTCACTCTCTGGCTATGGTGAGAAGGCCCTGGAGATGAACACCGGGAGGAGCTGGGCCTGGCCACTCTTCGGCGCTGCTGGCGCTGGGGCTGTGCAGGGGGGGGTCGAGCATTTCCAGCTGTAATTGAAAATAATACACAATATATTGTGAAACATATACAGTATGTCATAAAATGGATAAAAAAGATTAACTTTTTAGTCTAAATACAAATATTTTTATTAGTATTTTCAAAAATGATTAGAAAAGATGCTACTTCATTTAAAGTGAACATTAAACAGAGTCTGAAGCAAGAAAAAATTCACACTTTTTGTCTTATATATAGCAGGGGCATGCGTGCCCCTGCTAAACCGCCGCTATCCCGCCGCTGAACAGGGGTCGCTTACCTCCCAAATCCCCTCCGTTCTGCCCGGGGATCACTTACTGGTGAGGCAGGGCTAACGGCTATAGCCCTGCCTCTCAGTGCATCTATCAGCGCTGACCACCGCCTCTGCCCACCCCTCTCACTGTGCCTTCACTGAGAGGGGCGGGGAGAGGCGGAGATCCGCCGCCTTATAGACGCACTGAAAGGCAGGTCTGCGGCCATTAGCCCTGCCTCCAGCAGCAGCAAAATCCACGACCAAGAAAGTAGTGGGTTTTGCAGGGGGGGGGGGATTTGGGGGATAAGGGACCCCCGTTCAGCGGCGGTTTAGCAGGGGCACACATGCCCCTGCTATATATAAGAGAAAAAGTGAGATTTTTTCCTCCCTTCTGAGTCTCTTCAAATGTGAATCCCCCCCCCCCCAAAAAAAAAGAGTCACATACCTGGGGCTTTTACCAGCCCCCTTAAAACATCCTGTGCCTGTGCAGGACAGAGACGGGAGCAAGGATGCACGGTGGCTCGAAAAACAAAACTCAGCCATAGCAGTGGACCAAATGATCATTAAGTACAGGACGTCTTCAAGAGATTGGTAGAAGCACCAGTTAAGTGACTTTTTTTTTGGGGGGGGAGGGGGGGTTCAGAGTTTAAGAGGAACTCCATCCTAAACAAACATAGTCTCATTGCCTATACAACTCCGCTCTGTAAAGCCCTACAGTGTACACTGGCTCCACATCAGCTTTAGGATCAATTTCAAAATCCTGTGCTTGGCCTGTAAATCAGTGCACAAGACCTGCCCGACTTACATCTCTGATCTGGTCCACAGGCACATACCGGCCCGCCCCCGCCGATCCTCCAATGACCTGCGCCTAGTCGCTAGAGATGGGCCGAACCTCCGATTTTAGGTTCGCGAACCGGGTTCGCGAACTTCCGCGGAAGGTTCGGTTCGCGTTAAAGTTCGCGAACCGCAATAGACTTCAATGGGGATGCGAACTTTGAAAAAAAAAATAATTATGCTGGCCACAAAAGTGATGGAAAAGATGTTTCAAGGGGTCTAACACCTGGAGGGGGGCATGGCGGGGTGGGATACACGCCAAAAGTCCCCAGGAAAAATCTGGATTTGACGCAAAGCAGCGTTTTAAGGGCAGAAATCATATTGAATGCTAAATGACAGGCCTAAAGTGCTTTAAAACATCTTGCATGTGTATACATCAAACAGGGAGTGTAATTAAGGTACTGCTTCACACTGACACACCAAACTGTTCACTGAACAGAACAGGTATGCAGTGGCGGGTTCACTTAACAGAGCAGGTATACAGTGGCGGGTTCACTGAACAGAACAGGTACGCAGTGGCGGGTTCACTGAACAGAACAGGTATACAGTGGCGGGTTCACTGAACAGAACAGGTATGCAGTGGCGGGTCCACTGAACAGAACAGGTATGCAGTGGCGGGTCCACTGAACAGAACAGGTGTGCAGTGGTGGGTTCACAGAACAGGTATGCAGTGGTGGGTTCACAGAACAGGTATGCAGTGGCAGGATCACTGAACAGGTATGCAGTGGTGGGTGGGTTCACAGAACAGGTATGCAGTGGCAGGATCACTGAACAGGTATGCAGTGGTGGGTGGGTTCACAGAACAGGTATGCAGTGGCAGGATCACTGAACAGGTATGCAGTGGTGGGTGGGTTCACAGAACAGGTATGCAGTGGCAGGATCACTGAACAGGTATGCAGTGGTGGGTGGGTTCACAGAACAGGTATGCAGTGGCAGGATCACTGAACAGGTATGCAGTGGTGGGTGGGTTCACAGAACAGGTATGCAGTGGCAGGATCACTGAACAGGTATGCAGTGGTGGGTGGGTTCACAGAACAGGTATGCAGTGGCAGGATCACTGAACAGGTATGCAGTGGTGGGTGGGTTCACAGAACAGGTATGCAGTGGCAGGATCACTGAACAGGTATGCAGCCAGGAAAAGCTAAGCCTAACTAATCTTTCCCTATGAGAGACAGACAGCAGCTCGCCCTACTCTCTCTAATGCAGGCACACGAGTGGCCGTAATGGCCGCCGCTGCCTGCCTTATATAAGGGGGGTGGGGCTCCAGGGGCTAGTGTAGCCTAATTGGCTACACTGGGCCTGCTGACTGTGATGTAGAGGGTCAAAGTTGACCCTCATAGTGCATTGTGGGGCGAACCAAACTTCCGGAAACGTTCGCCTGCGGGAGGCGAACGCGAACCACCGAAGTTCGCCGGGAACCGTTCGCCGGCGAACCGTTCGGCCCATCTCTACTAGTCGCATCACGCGTATCTCAGTCCCAATGGCATTTTGTATAGGATCAATAGATACAGTGCATAACACCCAAAATAGACCTACATATAGTAATACTATGATGACTTACATCGGCTTTCAGCGGTCACCCTGGCCACCAGATCCCTGTTCCTCCGCTTTAGGTCCGACCAGAGTATCTGGACCTTTTTTGTAATCAGGACACGATTGTACTTGGTCCTGAGTACCCGCTGGACCCTGTCTATAAGTACATGCTGGTCCCTCCTGCACACCTGGTCGTAGCGACCTCGGTTGAAGGTCTGTAAAATAAATTAAAAAAAAGTAATAATACCAAATATATGTATTACACAATAGTTAATTAGTGTTTTTCTTACATACAACTAGATGAAATACACATGTAGAATATGATATTATTAATAATTACCGGGTTTAAAAATTGTGGTAGCCAACTATGACTGCTGCTAGTAATTTGAGATTAACAATGAGTATCAGAAGATATAAGGGGACACGATGTTGGGGCCTACCTTTGGATAGGGACAGATTTTAAGAACCACCAATGGCTATAACAGAAACAGATTATTGGTAGCTTTCTATAAATAGAGTTGATGGCTATTGGGAGAGATTATGCAAATGATATGAGTGACTATAAAAACCATCTGCACCCCTACACTGGGTGGCATAAACATACACTGCTCTCATCAGTAGATGCCAGTATGGCACAGGGCAAGCCAAATCCATCTCCAATTGCTACTGCCTTTCTCATGCCTAAATGAACCAAAATGTGTCTAGTGGCACAGATGATGCATTACATCAAATTCAACATGCCAGTTATAATAGCAAAAGTGTTCTCTCTGCTGAAAGTTGAGGGGCCACGAATTGCTACTGCTATCACCCTACTAGCTCTAGTCTTACATCATTTGGCATAACAGCGGTAATCTCATTGCAACACACCTTTGAGAGCTGCATTCATCCCTAAAACCATCCAGTACCACCTTTTGTTGATCTCGAGCGCTGCCTCCATGGCCAACAACTACTCCTGCATGCAAAATCATGTTGGCTTGCTGTGCATTTTGCTACAATTTTGCCTCAATTTCTGATAACAACAAAAGGTATTTTGAAAACAGCCACTGTCTCTGTCACTGCTCTGCTACACATACAGTACATAATTGTCCATTACATCCATAATTCTGCATGGCCCAAGTGCCCTTATAAATCTAGGGGGCTGTTTACACTCAGTAATGTGCCGAAAAGGATTAAGATGGAATAATGCCCTAGACAAGATATCAGCGTTGATGAGCACCGGGATTTCTTTTAGCAGGATTAAGTGGATGCTATCAGCCACTGGGCCCCTAGGCTGTCTCCAGGTCTTATGCAAGTTATGCAACTGCCTAGGTTTGCCCTGTGGATGATACTGTTCTGGTACTGCATAGTAATTTCTCTTGGCACTTACATAACGCAAAGTACACTGTTTGTACAATGTGTGCTATTATACTATATATTTAACTGTATAGTAGATTTTCACACTCTGTCTGAGAAAATGTAATCGCCAGTTGCATGGCAGACAGGGCCGGTTGTACACTTTTTACTGCCTGAGGCAAACTTGTGAGAATAGCCCCCCACCCCTCAATTTGGAATAATCACATAACAGCCAACAATTTTCACATAATGTTATAAATGCCATGCATGACAACAAAAAAGAAAACACCCTCAGTATAAGTAGGCAGCTAGCCAGGTATAGATGCCCCAATATAGGTGGCCAGCTAAAGGTGCCGCCAGTACAGGTAGCTAGGTATAGCTGCCCGCAGTAAAGGAAGACAGGTAAAGGTGGTCCCACTATAGAAGCCAGGTATAGTTGCTCCAAGTATAAGTTAACCAGGTAGGTGCCGGGTGCCCCCAGGATTGGTTAACCAGGTACAGAGTTGACATTGATATAGTACCCACGTACAGTTGCCCCCCATATAGGTTAGCCAGAGAGGTGTACCCAGACTGGGACTGAGCCCACTAACAGTTGTGCGCAGTTGTGTCCGCTTTTCAGAAACATCAATGTTACAGATGCTGAAAAGCGGACACAACTGCGTACAACTGAGCAAAACTGCGTTAGTGGGCTCAGGCAGGCCCCTAGTAAGCATCCTGTCCCCCCTCCCTTCCTGTCCGCCACTCCTTTACCTTCTGCAGTCAGGCAGCCCCTCCTCCACCACCACTGTCCCCTGATGGCTGAACGCCCTGATCGCAGTTAAAGGGACCATGAGCAGTTTCCTCCAGCCCCCTCTAGCCCGCGAGGTCCTCATGCACCATCCTGGTACACTCTGTGGTCCTGTTCCCGGCAACTTTAGCTGAAGTCGCCCGCGTGCACTCCCATCACACATGCTGTGTTTCTTCATACTGTGCAACGTAAGAGTCCCACACATGCATGGTTCAGTCTCACAGAACTGCGCATGCGCAACATAGAGAACTGCACTTGCATGGTCAAAGTTACCGGGGACAGGAACACTGAAGGGGGACCAGGAGGATTCTGGGGAACCTCGCTGGCTGGGGGGGGGGGGGTGGGCAGGAGGAAACCCCAAGTTAGTCCAAATTTCATTTTCATGCAGAGCTCATAGTCCACAATAACAACAAAATGTATGGAAATTGCTTACATTTTTTTAAACTGTACGCATGCTGGTGATGGACAGTTTTCAGGGCTGCCTGCAACTTGCAAGTGGTCTACAAAAATGCTTGCAAGATAAAGAAATGCTTGAAGGCATACTGTATGGGGTCGGGGGAATATGAGTTGAACTTACCCGGGGCTTCTAATGGTCCCCCGCAGACATCCTGTGCCAGTGCAGCCACTCACCGATGCTCCGGCCCCGCCTCTGGTTCACTTCTGGCATTTCAGACTGAAAAGCACTGTCTCTGCGCTGCCATGTCCTCGCTCCAGCTGATGTCACTAGGAGCGTACTGCACAGGACCAGTATGGTCAGTGGTTTTCAGTCTGAAATTCCAGAAGTGAACCGGAAGCGGGGGCCGGAGCGGCGGTGAGTTGCTACGCGGGCACAGGATGTTTGCGGCGGACCATTAGAAGCCTCGGGTAAGTTCAACTCATTTTCCCCCCACCCCCCTGAAGTATTCTGTTAGTAGAAAAAAAAAACTTTTGGTAAAAAATAAAAAATTGCCGCAATATTAAACGCCAGGGTGGTTAACAAAACTTTATATCAATCAAGGTAACCAGTGGCTTAGCTAAGGAGCTATGGGCTCCGGGGCAAATTTTATACGGGGGCCCCCCCAAGCACTATATACATAA